>NC_142092.1:47067020-47220053 GCF_054644295.1 Miniopterus natalensis | reverse complement strand
CTCTTAGATTCACAATGGTCAGGCTGGGAACAAGGGGAGAGGTAAAGATTGCAATGGTAGCCAGGGGGCTGCAGGCACCAGAGCAGAATTGTGGACAGTTGTAGACTCAGTAATGAGTTGAGCCAATTGGGTCTCCCAATGGATTTTTTTTTTTTTTCAATTACAGTTGATGTTCAATATATTAGTTTCAGGTGTACAGCATAGTGGTTAGACATATAACTTAGGAAGTGATCCCCCTGATGTCTTCCCACTGGATTTTGAGGTCTTCTCCAATGTGTCCAGTAGCCTGGATGTCCAGTTACCAGGAAAGCACAAAGTTAGGGCTCTTCTGAGCTCAAGTTGTAGCAGGGTGGGCTCAGCAATTTGAGTGTTGAAGTGATGTCTGGCTGAGTGTGGGCAGGAGGGGTTGAGATGTTGGGGAAGATGGAGTTGGGGGGACTTGAGGCCTCAATAAAAGCTTACAACAGGGATGAGTATACCACAGGGCCAGCAGGCTGTGGTCAAACTTTGAACACTGCATCATCCTTTGCTTTCCAAGGTAGGTGGCCCAGAGTGATGTGGAAGACCCTGAGGGAGAGACAGGTGATGGAAATTCAGGGGATATTAGGAGAGGCAGGAAACTCAGCAGCTGCCCAGCCAGGCCTCTCAAATGCAGAGAGGGTCATGAAGCATCCACTATACCCCCAGGGATTGTGATGGTGACTCAGGTATCTTGCTACCAGCAACCGCCTGACTTCTCATTCTCTTTGTGGTTAATTCAGGGTTTTTGCTTCCTCCCAGTTTCTGCATATTGCCTTTTCTCTGAGCATCTTCACTGGTGTCTTCTACCATCAACAGCTCTTTGTCATTGGTCCCCAGAGCTTTGGGACCAAGCTACTTGAAGACTATTATCTTTGGCTTGGCCTCCCATCCTAATCCAGCCTACTGGGGCCAGGGTGGAATGATCATGTGGAATAAGCATGGTGACCTGTGCTGAAGGAATGATTCAGTAAGGTGGCATCACAGGCTCTGGGAGTCCTAGGAGGGGCTTCCAATTGAGCAGCTTATCATTAGGGCATCACCTGAGATTTCCAGGATGATGGCAGGGGTAGTGTGGAGAGAAACTGAGCTGGGTTCAAAATCTCTTGGGAAGAACAGGGTCTGCAGCTCAGATAATCAGGAAATAGGCCACAGGCTGAGGAAGGGATGGCTAGTGATTCTGGGGCTTTTTCCCTCTTTGCCCTCTATAGGGCCCAACTGGGATCTAAAGGAGGAAATGTGGGGAGAGAGCAGAGAGAAGTGAGGCCTTTAGAGGTTGGAAAGCCTGACTAAGTTTAGCAAGGAGCATACGAGTTGTGTATAACTGCTGGTTCAGTTTTTTACTTTCTACTTTATTCTTAAGTCACTCCGGTATGGCTTTTGCCCCCATAATTTTTTTTTTTTTTTTTTTTTTCAGGAAAGGTTATGCCATTTATAAGCAGCTCTTCCAAGAGGTTGGATTGTGAATTGGTGATAAGTAGCTGGAGAGGAATGTAGACTACAGAGATTTATTTATTTATTTATTTATTTATTTTTAATGAATTGGCAGAGACTTGAACATGTTTGTAGACTGATGAAGGAAGCCAATAGAGAAAGAGATTAAAGATGCAGAAGATCGTGGATAACTCATAGAATGAGGCTCCTGAATGGGTGAGAGGGAATGGGACAAAGAAGTATGGAGATACATAGGGACTTCCCAAAGGAAAGAGGAGAGATGATTTCTTATAAGAGTAGGAAAGGAGTTAAGGATGGATATGCATGCAGATGGTGTGGAGGTGAAGATGGGACATGAGTGATTTAAGAGTTCAGAAGGCTTCTATCTCCTCTAGAAACAGGAGTCTAGCTCTGCTGTTGAGAGTAGAGTGGGGAGACTGGTGGGAAGGAAGTGTGAGAAGGTTGTTGCAATTGGGAGAGATAACTAGGGTCAGGGACTACAGGAGAATGGCCAGGCAGGGCTAAAAGCCTTGTTGAGGCTGGTGACCATGAAAATCTAGTGTCATCAATCAGGGTGTATATGGGCTCCAGGAGCACCCATGGGACAGGTGAAGACTCAGAGGAAGCCCTGTTGCATTTTTCCAGACTGAGGTTAAGACAGGTAGGAATGGTGGAAGAATAATGAGGAGAATGGCAAGAGTAGCGAAGGACCAAGGAATCCAAATTGGGCCTGGAAAGAAGTGAAAACAGAAAGGGGCAGGAGTCGGTGGCCTGGAGGCCCCCATGAAAATGTCTGGGGTGAGATGGAGTAGTTGAGAGAACTTGGAGAGGGCACTGTAGCTGTGTCAGTTTCTAGGGCTGCCATAACAAAGTACCACAAACTGGGTGGCTTAGAACAATAGAAATTTACTATCTCACAGTTTTGGATACTAGAAGTCTGAAAGCAAGGTGCCAGCAGGGCCATTTTCCCCTGAAATCTTTAGGGGAATCCTTGCTTGATTCATCCTAGCTTCTGGTTTGTCAACAGTCTTCGGCTTTCTTGGCTTTTAGAATCATCACTCCAGTCATCCATCTTCACGTCATCTTCCCTGTGTGTATGTCTGATTCTGTATCCTAACTTCTCTCCCTCTTTTTTTATAAGGATACAAATCATATTGGATTAGGGCCCACCCTAATGAATTCATTTTAACTTGATTACCTCTGTAAAGGTCCTATTTACAAATAAAGTCATATTTTGAAGTACTGGGGGTTAGGATTTGAACAGATCTCTTTTGGAGGGATGCAATTCAACCTAGTAGCTAAAAGGTGAGATGGAAGAATCAGTGGCTTTTAGAGTTTTAGGAGCTGACAGGACTTGTTTGTGAGAGTGGATAGATGGGTGACCTGGAGAAAAAATCACTGAAGATGAGGTTGAGGAATTAAGAGGCCAGGGAGGGTGATAGTGTGTGTGGTGGGGATGTTGGGGAGCATCCAGATGGGTGATGGAGTCATCCAGGATGGAATGTGCTGAGTATTTTTACTACCTGTCTTAGAGATGGCATGTATAGTGAGGACTTAAGAACACAACATGACTGGAGGGGTTACACACCTCCCATATCCAAGCAGGCACCAAGCCCTGCCAGTTTTGCTTCCTAGGTCTCTCCATTCCCACAACCTCTGTTGATTTGTGCCCCTCATCTTGCAATAGTCGCCTTACTGGTCTCTCGTGCTCTCCTCCAAACCAAGCCACTGGCTGTCCCCTTTGTTTAGAATGCTCTTCTATCAGATACCATGCCTATCTCCCTCCCTCCTTCAAGTCCTTGCTCAAATGTCACCTCAGCAAGGCCTACTCTGACCACTCCATTTAAAATTGCAGTCTAGCACTTCTGATCTTCCTTATCCTGTCCCCACCTCCTTTTTTCTGCCTTTTAAATATAATTTACTT
Source organism: Miniopterus natalensis (assembly GCF_054644295.1). Classification (NCBI taxonomy): domain Eukaryota; kingdom Metazoa; phylum Chordata; class Mammalia; order Chiroptera; family Miniopteridae; genus Miniopterus; species Miniopterus natalensis. The sequence continues at coordinate 47,216,677 of NC_142092.1, read as the reverse complement.
CTTTAGTGTTTTTGTTTATTGTCTGTCTCCTCCTGATGAGAATGTAAGCTCCGAATGGGCAGGAATTTTTGCTTTGTTCACTGATGTAACCTAAAGATCTTGAACATAGTAGATGCTCGATAAATACTTAATGAGTGAATGAATGAATATTGAACCTCCAAGTGCGTGGCCATACCCAGATCTATCATTCTGCTCCCTTAGTCTCATCCCATGCCCAGATTAGAGGACAAGATTCAAATTCATTCACTGGATGTCCTTAAAGGACCCTCTTGGTCCCCACCATGGCTTAGCTCATCTTTGGTCTGGTCCCCTTGGACCCTGGGCTCTAGTCACACTAATGCCTCACTCTTCCCATGTGCCATGAGATTTTCCTGCCTCTGAGCCTTTGCTCTTGCCATTCTGTCTGCTTGGAACTCATCAAGAATGTTCAAAGGACATCAGTGCTGGGCTTTGAGCACTCCTCAGGGCGTACCTCCCCGTTCCCTCCATTTGTCTTGACCACCAGCCTGGAGCTCAGGTATCAGCCCCGACTCCATAGGGGAACTCCAGCTCCCACTTTGGTGCTTGCACTGGGAAGGTGATGTCTGGCTGTACTGCTGAGTCTGGCCGCGAGGTGGCAGCATTCTCAAAGGGATAGCCCGTCCCTTCCCTTTGCTGAGTCTGCAGAGATCTCCAGTAGCCTCAAGACAGAGAAGATAGTCTAGGCTTGAAATTTGGCCGTCAGTGGGCTCAGTGACCTCTCAGTTATTCAACAAACAGTTAATGATCACCCACAATGTAACAAATATCGCTGGCTCGGAACCTCTAGTTCCATGAAGACTGAGACCACATACATAGATAATTTCATTACTGGCTTGATGAGTTCAGAGATTAGGGAAGTTCATTAGACTTCAGGAGTTCAGAGCCCCTCGTCCAGTCTTTAGGGACAGGCAAAGCTTCAAAGAAGGGGAGTTGACGCTTGTATGGAATCTCAAAGAGAGAAGTAGAAAGGACATTCTGGATAAAGTACAGACATGAGCTAAGACATAAAGGTGAGTGGAACATAGAAATGATCACTGGAGCTTGAAGTTCAAGGCAAGAATGTCAGGAATGAGGCTCAGAGGTGAGTGAGGACCAGACTGGACGAGCCTAATGCCTGGCCAAAGAGCTTGGACTTTTTCTTTAGGGTAATGGAAAGTCACTGAAGGCTTTACAAAGGAAGTGATGTGGAATATAAGATTAGTATTAGATGCCTCTGGCTGGTATAATGTGGAAGGTGGATTTGGGGCACAGGGCACGAAAAGCAGTGAGGAGGCTGTCATAAGGATCCAGGGGAAGATGGTGAAACCAAAATTATGACTGTATCAGAATTCCCACCCAACAAGAGTTTTCAAGGCCTGGCACTTTGAAAGGATTCTTAGTCCATAGCACACACACACACACACACACACACACACACACACACACCGTTTGAGCCACCTCAGTCCTGTTCTTGAGGCTCCTTTTGGCTCTATTTTAGTTGTGATTATTCTGGCTAGAACCAGGGGCTGTCAGTTTCCATATGGAGGCCACAGTGTCTTAGGTTTCTCTCTGTAGATCTGTCAGCCTTGAGCTCAGCCTACACCTCATCGATCCTTTCAGGCACTCCCTTCTTTTAAAGAAACACTCAGATAGAAGTGTTACTTAGGAGCTTCCTCCGCCAGGGAGCCAGGGTGAGCATTGGTCACTCCCTGCACCAGAGTTCATGTGTACCCACGTGTGAGTATGTGTGTGAATGTGTGCACGCATGTGCGTGTACCATTGGCAGTACTTATGCTGAGGGAAGGGCATACCAGGCAGGCAGAGGGGCATTACCTGAGGAAAGGTGTAGAGGTAGGAAAGTACAAGGCATTGTTTGGGGAGCAGGGGGGAATGTTGTTAGCAGGTTCTGGCAGGGACAGGTCAGGGCCTGTGAGGTGGGGCCTGGAGCCATGACCATGTACTACAAGCAGGGAGCACCATAGCCAGGTTTTGAGCAGGGATTGGGAGAGTCACCAGCACTCAGTCTCATACATATGCACAGAACCTGTTGAATTATGCAGAAAGAAAGGATGTAAATGTATATGCAAATTTGGTGCTGCCCTCCCTGTTGCTATGGAAACCGAAGAATAGCAAGGGGGGCCCAAACCCTGGGGAGACTAGGCTAGAGAGACTGGAGAAAAGGAGACTCCTCTGTCTCACTTTTTTCATTCCTGCTGTTTTGATCTCATTCCGTGTCTCACTCCGTCTTTGTCTCCCTTTGCCTTGCTCTCTCTCCATCTCTCTGCCTCTCTTGATCTTTCTGTCTTCACCTTTGTCTCTTTCTCTGTCTTCTCCATCTCTATCTCTCCTGGGTTTTGTTTTGTTTTTTTTTGTCTCTCTATCTCTGAATTTTTCTGTCTGCGTCTGATATCATTGACTCCATGTCACTGTTGTTCTGTGACTCTGAGACACTGTTTCTCTCTGACTTCATGTGTCTCCCTATCTCTGTCTCTGTGTCTTCAATTCCATGGCTCTCCCTCCTGTATCTTCCTGTCTCTATGTCTCTGACTCACATTGTTCTTTCTGTGTATCTCTATTTTTGTGCCTGACTCTGTCTCTGATTGTGTCTATTTCTTGGTCTCTCTTCCAGGTTCTCTTGCCTCTCTTTTGCTCTGATCTGTCTTTTTGAAGCTCTTGTCCCAATGCTTGTCTCTAACTGATGGGAAGACCAGTAAGCTGCATATCTGTCCTTGTCTAATGGGATGCTCCATCCCTGGCCCAGCTGCCCACATGTTCAAGGATTCCTAGGTACTCTCTCCATATAAAACCCTGTTTCAAGTTTGGCCCATCACAGTGTTGTCACAGGAGCCCTGTGAGGAGACCAGGCTGGCTGCCAGGACACCAGGGCTCCTGTCCCAGCCTCTGCCTGCTGTGTGACCTTGCCTAGTGTTTCTCCCTCTCTGGATCTGTAGTCTCAGCTCTCTCCTTGAAGCTGATGAACACCTTGAGGCAATGATGTGTTGGGAATGGGGAACTGAGAGGCGGGTCTTAGTGGTTCACACATCTGGCCCTTTGCCCAAGGACTGACATGAGTGGTCTGGCTGGGGCCCAGGTATGGGGGTGTATGGGGCTAGTTGAGACCAATCCTGGCCCCCAGAGAAGACTTCTTGCTGAACCAGAGTCAAGTAAGAAGCCTTTATACAGTCTATCCATGCTCTTGCCTGCTACAGCCTCAGCCATTCAATTTCCTGTTTGAGGTCCTTTGTTTGCCCCTCCTTCATTTGCTTTACAGTTCTAGAGCATCTATTCTACACCATTCTCTGCCTTCACAGATCCACAGTGATATAGAAATGACATCTGGACTTTTTGTACCCACCCCTCCTTCACAAGGGGCCCTTTGGTCCAGGTGAACAACACAAGATTCTTCAACCCCATAGTTTTCTATCCTTGGAAGCCTCAGTTTGGGGATGTAAAGCATATGTGGCTGCCAGAGTCATGGACCAAAGTTAAGAGAAATAGAGATGATAGACAGAGATAGAGATAGAGATAGAGATAGAGATAGAGATAGAGATAGAGATAGAGATAGAGATAGATAGAGAGAGAGAGATAGAGAGAGATAGAGAGAGAGAGAGAGAGAGAGATAGATAGAGAGAGAGAGATAGAGAGAGATAGAGAGAGAGAGAGAGAGAGAGAGAGAGAGAGAGAGAGAGAGAGAGAGAGAGAAGAGAAGAGAAGAGAAGAGAAGAGAAGAGAAGAGAAGAGAAGAGAAGAGAAGAGAAGAGAAGAGAAGAGAAGAGAAGAGAAGAGAAGAGAAGAGAAGAGAAGAGAAGAGAAGAGAAGAGAAGAGAAGAGAAGAGAGAAGAGAAAGAAGAGGAGAGGAGAGGAGAGGAGAGAAGAGGAGCTGGATCTATGGAGGCAGCTTGCCTCCACACAAGGTTTGGGATGGGGTATGGAAATCTCAGAGTAGGACTTGGGGTGAGGGTGGGCCAGAGTATTTTAAAGGCAGGTAAACCACCTTATGTAGAGGTGGAGGGCTTCCTCTTTTGGTCCTGGACTCTGGGCAGGTTGCCTTACCTCCAGGCAGGCAGTAGACATGGGGGGTCTGGCTTGGGCCCAGGTGTGGGGGCTGTCAGTGCAGTCAGGGCAAGTCTTCCTTCCTCCAAGAGACTGCCAATCTGAGCCCCCAGCTTTCCTCCCCTCCAGAAAGGACACAGACACAATCACTCTTCCCATCGACTGTGATTCACCCATGTTCAGGCTCAGGCCTGATCTTGCTTCCAGGAATTCCATGTTTGAATTAAAAACCTCCCCAGACATCCCACCCCACCTCACCTGGGCCAGTTGTGCCAATGGGGGTTGGAGCAGGTCAAACAGCGCTTGGGGTGGAGGGGGGAGGCTTCAGGCAGAGCCAGACGCAGGGAGAGAAAAAGGATCAGGAGAAAGATGGAAAGAGAGACAAAGACTGAGAGGCAGAGGATATGTAGATAGAGAAGATGGGGAGAAAGACGGACAGAGAGGAGACATAGAGACATCAGTGGGGAGAAAGCCAAAGCCTGTAGATGAAGGGACTCTAGTACCCACAAGACTGGTGCTAAACACTTGACTGAATTATCTCATTTAATTGAATCTTCACAAGAGTCTTAGAAAATATGCACTGTTATGATTCCATTTTACTCCTGAGGCAATTGAGGCACAGAGACATTAACTCACTTGCTTGAGGCCACAAAGCCAGTAAGTGGTGGAGTTAGGTATTTGAACCCTTTGGTCTCACTGAAGAGCCAAGGAGAGAGACATAGAGACAGAGGTGAAGACAGATTCTCACACCAGCACTCATGGGGAATCTGGAATCCTGGAATCATCAGGCAGGGGGAGGGCTTTTCCCATTAGGCCCACAGACATGAGGCGTCCTGTCCTTTCTGTCAGAGAGATACAGAGGGGGAGAGAGACAGAGAAAGACTTCAGAGCCAAGAAAGAGATTGAAGGGGAACTCTAGGCCACAGAATTCCTTTCTCCTTCCTGCCACCCTGGTGTGCAGCCTACCCTCCTTGTGCTACAGATCCGGCCCAGCCAGCACCTTGTTTTGGTGGGGCCCAGGCGTTGAGACTCATTCTTTCTTCCCTACACATTTATTGAGCACCTGCTGATTGGAGGTGCTCCTGCCCCACATCTCCTACCTTTTTCTTCTCTTTCACTATTGAAAAATCCTTCCCATTGTCTAACTTCAATCCCTTAGGATACGTTCTGCAATAAAGGATTAAGATTAGAATTTGGGGACAACTCAGTATGGGGGGGGTAGTCTAATATACACTGAAGTTGTCTGAGCACAGAGAAGAGGTCCCCAAGGGCTGGCTTTGGGTGCCTTCTGATTTGGAGGCCCCTTCTAGTTGGTTTGAGGAGGAGGGTCATTGGCCCAGCTGGTGGGGGCCTGGAGAGCTTAGCTGTCAGCAGCAGGGAGGATGGGGGTGAGAAGAAAACCAGGAGCTATCCTGGGGGAGCTGGGGAGTCCACGTTATGGTTTCTAATGTCTTAGCCCTGGTTTCAATTACCCCCAGGCCCCCAGGGTTCCCTGACCACTGCAGGCTCCCAAGCTAGAGGAGAGCTCAGGACCCTTCTGGGAAGGTCGGAAACCAAGGGCTCAGGAATGGAAGTCTGGGGGGGGGGGGGGCAGCTTTTTTTATGCTCTTCTTACCCTGTGCCTGGCTGAGAGAGGACCTCAGACCAAGCAGGGCTCTGGGGACAGCAGGAAGGCTGGGGAAGGAGGGGCCTGCGCTGTGCTCATAGGCCCCTGGTGGACGGAATAAATACATCAGCCAGCTCCATAGCACCAGCTCAGTCCCACTGGCCCCACCCCACTCCTGGCTGCTAAAGCCCAGGGCTCTTTTTGGCCTCACCTGGCTTCTTTTTGGTCCTGTGACAACCCTGACTGCTGGCTCTCCTTGTACCTCTCTGTCTTTTAATCACAATTCCCAGGATTTTAGCTGCAGTCCTTTCCTCCCTTCCCTCTCATCACACCCTCCCTCTGCCCTCTGATCTTGTCATCTTCCAGCACCCTCATAGTGCCCAGGTCAGCCTAAGACTTTGGAGAATGCCCATGCAACCAGCATTAGTACAGAGGGTGCTGAGGGCACTGGGAGCTGTTAGACAGGGACAACACACCTTCAGCCAGCCAGCCCTCTCTCAGCTTCTCTGTTCTCCCCATCCTTGCCCCTTCTGGCCATCATTCCACAGACCCTTCAACTGGACATGTGAAGCCCCAGTTCTCCCTTCCAGCTCAGTGAATGGCACTGTCATCTCCCAGTCACTCATGCCAAAAACCTGGGAATCATCTGTGCTTTTGTACACAATGTTCCCTCTGTGCCTGGCACACAGTAGGTGCTAATAAATGTCTGTTAAACTGAATTTAATTTACTTTTCTCTCTTGGACTCCCCCTCTGCTTCTGTTTGTTACCCTGGGCCTGGGTATCTCTGACATTGTCTTCAAATCTCTAATTTTTCTCTGCCTTTCAAAACACAATAGTTGAGTTTCAAGGGTGGGGGTGGATTGAGAGCTTTTTTTCTTTCCTCTCCCCCTGCCCCAGGAGAATGCAGGCTGGCTGAGAATGAAGCTGTGAGAGAGGAAGGGAGGGAGACAATATTGGGGCCACATGGCCATCAGTCCATCAGTCCTGTTTAGAAATCCTAGATCTGTTATCAAGGAGGCAGCTTTATAGCAGCAGGGATCAAGGTCAGACTCTGGGCTGGCACTGGTAGGGACAATCCTTTGAAAACATATGCCTCCTAGAGGAAGAATGGGAGGTAAAGGAGATCAGGGCCCCCTGGGGTGAGAAGAGAGGGGAAGAGGGAAGGAAGGAGGAGGGGGAAGGGGGGGAGGGAGGGACTTTGTGCTTCTGAGTAGTTAATTAGTTTCATACAAATTTTTGCAACACAAAATGAAAACCTACATCTGTGATTTTGTAAGCCTATACTTCTGTTCCCACCTTCAAACACATATAGTCCCCTACCCCTAGTTTTCCTGTCCTTTTTGTGCCTCTCCCCCTCTGGAGCCTCTATCCCCTCCCTGACTATCTGTTTCTCTTTCCAAACTTAACCCAGATCCCAGGATCACCCAGGGGGAGAGTTCTTGGGAGAGCAGACACTGAACTAAGTGTCCAGGGGGGCTGTTCTCTATGTAAAGAGTGACATGGGGTTCCTCCAGGGGTCATGGGGGCAAATGGAGATGAATCTGAATACCTCCCCCAAAGCCCTGTCCTCTGTCTTCAGCCCCATGGCCACGCCCCGGGTCAGGCTGGAGGTCTCTCGCCTATGGGTCACTGTAAATACCTCCTCCCTGGCAGCACCACTCCCAGCCTTTCCCACCACCCTCTACCCCGCAGCCTCATTGATCTCTCTAAAACAAAAATCAGGTTCCGTTCATCACCTACTTAATGCCTTTCCAGGCGTGTGTGGCCTTGCCACCAAAGGTACTTCAGGATGTGGCCTCTGAGCCACTCAGCCTGCCTTCTGGATCTCTGTTGAATCCCTTACTAGATACCAAACCCTCTTTCCCATCCCTCGAAGCTGTGAACCATCCAGATGGGCTTCCTCCCCATGTCCTGGGACTTCACTCCCCAGATGCATGTTGTCCTGCTTGCTTGCATCACTTATTCAACATTTATTTAAACCTATTTCAAGTGTTAGGAGCACCTGTTCTATGGCAGGCCCAGCTCAAGGTTCCAGAAGATGGAGCTCACAGGCACCACACAAGTAACCTAGGTAGCTAAATGTCACACTAACTACTGTAAGGAAAGAGTATGACACTATGCGAGAGGACAAAGGGGCTTCATCTAGGCTTCTCATAGATGACATTTAGGCTTTCACCTCTTGCCTGAGGGGGCTATGGAGTTAGACACTGCATTCTCACATGGACAAATTATATACTCACCTATTTTGGTTAGCGCCCATCTTCCCTGACTAGAATGTGAGTCCCATGAGAGGAGGGGATTTTTAAATGTTTTTTGTTTGTTTTTAGGCAAACAGTAAAGTGCACAGCTCAAATTTTGACATATGTGTGTACACTTTGGGGCACCTCCACCTCACCCCCCTGCAACAAAGGTAACTGCAATTCCAACTTCTATCACCATAAATGAGTTTTTCCTGTTTTTGAGCTTTATATAAATGAAATCCCTCAATATGTATTCTTTTGTGCCTGGTTCTTTTTTCTTCTCCTCTGTGCTGAACATTTTGTCTGTGAGCTTTAGTCATTTTTGTTGTGTGTAGCTATAGTTGATTCCTTTCCATTGCTGTTACTATATCACAATCTATTCATCCATTTGAGTTGTTTACAGTTTGAGGCTATTATGAATAAAACTGTTATGAATGTTCTTTGTGAACTCTACAATAATTTCTTTTGGGTATATATCTAGGAGTGGAATTGCTGGGTCATAGGGTATACATTTGTTCAGCTTAGTAGATCTTGCCAAACAGTGTTCCAAAGTGGTTGTACCAACTTACATATGTACCAGCAGTGTGTGGAGTTCTAGTTGTTCTACATCCTTAAAAGGGCAGGGATTTTTGTTGGGTTCACTGCTGTACCTAATCACTTAAACTAATGCCTGGTATTTCGTAGGTGCTCAATAAATATTTATTGACTGCTTTATGAATGGGGGAGCCATCAGCATTCCTGGGGTCCTGCTCTGGCCCTGGCACTCACTTGCTGTGTGACTCTGGGCAGGTGACACTCCCTCTCTGAGCTGTTTCCCTATCTGTAGCATAAAGGGACCTACACTAGGGCCTTTGCCTTCCATTGCTAGCTGTGTGCCGTGAGAGCTGGATACCTGTTCATTCATCCACTCTACTTGTGTTTATTAAGGTCTTACTATGTACTAGGATGATGAGGACAGGATCTGTGACATGTCACTGACAGTCTCTTTCAGATTAGCCCAAACCAGGAGTCACTGCCCATCTTGTCCCCAACTCATCCTCCTGGAGCCTGCCCCACCTTCCTCTGTCCAGCTCTGACCCCAGGAGGAGGGGGTCTGGACCAAGCCTGTGGATGGAAAATATGATTAATAATCAAAAAAACATCCAAGAAGAAGAGACCAGGAAAACAACTTGGAGAAGGCTCCTCGCCCAGGGGAGGGGGGCCATGTCCTGGGCCTTGGGACAGCTCCGGCTGCCCTTCCTGCCGCCCTTTCTGGGAAGCTGCCACAGGAGCAGGGAATTTTAGCCAAAAGTGAAAAAAAAAAAAAAGCCACTCTAATTATTTATGAAAAATATGTCCCCCCAATGTAAATTATGCTCCCCCTGGGAGCTACCCTCTACTCTGTTACTTCCATCCTAGTGGTCCCCCTGCTTGGTCAGGCTGGGGGACCCTGGAGACACTGGGCTGGGGGCAGAGGAGGAATTTCAACACGAAATGTTTTGTTCATTAACAGAGAACATAGGGGGAAATTCCCTTTTTGCCTGGGCCTCAGCAGCCCAGGCAAATACTCAAAAGCTATTATTTCAAAAAAAAAAGAAAAAAGTCTGGGCTGTAGAGTGAGGTGGGGGCTTATGTTGGGGGGCAGGCATAGATCTTCTCTCCCCTTCTCTTAGACTTCTGACTTTCAGGGGTTTCCTGAACCTTAATCCTTTCTCCTTTTGGAGGTTTCATCAAGATTCCTTTTTTGTGAAACAGGAGGAACTCAGGTTAGACTAGAGTTAGAACTTCCAACTAAGGAGGAAGAAAGGATGTCAAAGAGAAGGAAGGGAGGCCTTGGATCTTTCAAATAATTTGGAATTCTGAGAGAATATGTTGGGATCAGTTGGCAGCAGATCTGAGGGGGTCCTGGAGCAGGTGTGAAATTCTCTCTTTCTATCAGGGTGACTTTAGAGGCGCCAGGTGAGGAGGGAAGAGGAGTCAGCTCCAGAGCATTAGGGGCAATTCCAGGCTGAATACTTACATTCTTCCTTTATGGCTTCAGCCCTTGCCTGTTCTCTACCTTTAGGGAATTTTTGTTGTTTTCTGCTGCCAGAGGTTGGAAGGTCAGGGCACACTTAGGTGAAGGTTCAGATGACAGGATTCCAGAAGGATGGGGGTGTTGTGAGCGAGCCCTGTGTACTGTCCCTGGCTGGTGCTGGGAGCTGTCTCAGGATGGGAAGTGAGTCGTCCCAGGGTGGCCGGGCTGGGCCTTGAGAGAGAGAGAGAGAGAGAGAGAGAGAGAGAGAGAGAGAGAGAGAGAGAGAGAGAGAGAGAGAGAGAGAGAGTGTGTGTGTGTGTGTGTGTGTGTGTGTGTGTGTGTGTGTGTGTGCGTGCGCGCGCGTGCCTGTGTGCGCGCGCGCTCTCTGGGCCCCCCCTCCCTTGCTCAGCCTAGGGCTGTGTCAGGATCGGGTTTCTCGGCGCCTGGAGCCTCCGCGAGGCCGAGCTGTTCCCGGGCCTCGGCCAAGCCGCCCGGGGCGCTGGCACCGCGTGAGGAAGCAGGGGGGTGGTGGTGGTGAGGAGGAGCAAGGAGGGGGGGCTGTGAGGGCGTTTACGTAACCGCCTCCTGGAGCCCGCCCCCACCCGCCCAACCCCAGTGTGGGACTTCGTGTGACTGAGTGTGTGACTCTGCGTGTGTGCCTGTGTGACATGCGGTGTGACTGAATACATGGCTGTGTGACTGTGTCTATGTGTGGGTATTGTGTATAAGCGTGTGAATCCTGGAGTTTTACCCTTCTGGGACCTCTAGCTCCCAGCCCCAAGCTGGGGACTCTGACTCCCAGGGCCAGTGTGCCACATCAAGGTTAAGTATATGCGTTTGACTCTTTGAGACTGGGTGTGTGACTTTCCTGACATTTGTAGGAAAGACACAGAGCCTGTGTGTGTGTGTGTAACTGGGTAGCCAGGTATGTGCCCCAGGGAAGGACTTTCTGATAGTATAGCAGGTTAGAAATAAGCACCGTTTTGGAAGGAGAACTGGAAAAGGTGGACCATGGAAGGTGGGGCGTGAGGGGCTCTCCTTCCTTTAGGACCCACATCAGTAGGAATGGGGAAGGGCCCTTGCTACCCAAAGGCTTGGGATGGCACAGTTGATTCCTGAGGGTGGGGGCTGAGAGGTGGTCCAAATTTAGGTCACCTGCCAGGGTGAAGGAGGGTGGAGCCAGAAGTCCTGCCACAGAGCCTTCTTGAATGGTGGGTACAAAACTCGAGGGACTCAAAGTCAAGGAGAATTTTCCCCAATTTCCCAAGACCACCTAGGGTTATTAAATCTGAGATCCTCATCCCTTGCAGGGCACTAGGGCTTCGAACTGGGGGCATTATTTCCTGCTGCCCCTTATGGGAGAGGCATGGTGAAGATGGGATGGGACTGGGGGGAGGGTGTCATTTAACTGGCATTTGCCTTAAGAATAGGTGAGAGAAGGGAGCTGGTGAAAAGCTGGGGAGGCCGGGGATGGGGGCGCCTAATGAAGTTGGAGAGGAGACAGGACCAGCGCCAGCAAGGGCTTTTAAGCTCCGTGTAAGAAGCCTGGCTTTGCCCCCACAGCAGTGAGATTCCGGAGGGTTCAACACCGAGGCTTAGGAAGCTCAGAAGCTCGTGTGCAGATAAGGCAGTGGAGGCGACAGGAGCGGAAACCCATGAGTAATCTGTTGCCAGCTTAAGTGGAAGGAGAACCGGTCTGGTCCAGGTGCTGATGGCGAGAGGGAGAGGGGGCCGCATCTTGGTGGTTTCATTTGTGGGCGCTGCCTCTGTGCAGGAGCCGCAGCCGGGGGGAACGCTCGTCCGGTACCGCCCGCCAGGTGTCGCTGCGGCCCCGGGGAAGCGCGAGCAGTTGCGGCCACCGGGTGCGGCGCCCGGAGGAACTGCGGCTGGACTAACGCCGGGATCCCGTCCGACCTGCACCTCTGGTCCTAGCTAATTCTCTGACACACCTACATGCCCGGCTGCCGGGCCCCGGATGCCCCGCGCGGGCCCTGCCCTGGCACCCGCGTATCTAGGTACTGCCGACGGCAGCCTCGGGGTCCCCACGCGGAACGTTGGACAGGGCAGAACTCGCCAATACTCTCAACCTGGCAGAAAGAGGCTGAGCCCGGGACGCTGGAGGATCCCAAGGTCAAGTCAGCCCATCAGTCACCCGCCAATAGCGACGACTACTCTCCCTCCAGGAGAGGGGCGGCCTCCTGAGCACCCAACCGCACCCAGGCCCAGTTTCGGTGCAGGGGAAGGGGCAATTTCAGACCCCCAAAAGGTTCCGTCGCCCCCACTTCTTCCTGGTACCCACGGTCTCGTCCCTGTCTGCGGCCCAGGGACCTGGAGGCTGGGGCCCCAGAGAGGCCCAATAGGGGACACTTACTGTGCGGGTGCCGGTGGGCTGCTCTCAGCTGGGCGCCACTACTAACGGCGCTGGGTGTCCTTAATCCCCAGCGGGCCCTCTCTGAGCCTCAGCCCCGCTGACCCCTGCCGGTTGCAGCGAGGGGATTCTGCGGCCACTGAAGTGAAAGTGAGAAGCCCCGACAGTGGCGGGAAGAAGGTTTTTCCTCTGCAATGAGAGTCCCTGAGGCATTTGTTGGGAAAGGGCCCGGGCGCTCTGGGCAGCCTACTGGGGAAGGGTGTGAGGAAACAGCGAGATATTTCTCTCCCCTCTCCCGCCCCCAGCCACGGAGCAGCTCCCCGGAGGTGCAAGGCGCAAGGATTATGGGTCAAAGGTCAGGTGAAAAATCTGTGGGGTGGAGATGGGAGCGGGCCACTCTACTCGCCTCCGGCATTTACCCTTTCTGTTGCGTTCTCTCGCGGCCTCAGAAGTTGTTCGGGTTGTCTAACCTAACCCTTCCCCCATTGTTGTAGCCAGACGGGAGGCCCCGGGGCTAGTGAAGTGAGCACACCGGTCCCTAAGAGGCCCAGGCTGCAGAAGGGAAACTCGAGGGGTAAACCTCTGGAGTCAAACTCGCGTGTGCCGTCCAGGCACAGAGGGTGCATCTTCCCCACCCCATTAATCCCAATGTAGGTTTCTCCCCAGACCAGGTGCCCGAGGCTGAGGAAGGAGAGGGTAGTTGTGCTAGTGTCAGCGGAGATTTGGTGGGAGGCGAGAACCTGGGCTCCCAGCCTGGTCCCTTACAGATTACGCGAGCAGAAGGCCCCCTACCTGCCTGTCGAGGAGCGCGTAGGTAATGCTGGGGGCGGTAGGAATAGAGGAGGGACGGAGACGGGTGGCCCCTTCTGCCCAAAGTGGGTCTTGGAAGCCGTAGCTTGCGCTCCTCTTACGGAGATGCCGGCGGGAGGGCCTCGAGAGTTGGCCCTGGGTGTGCCAGGGTGTCGGTAAGAGGTAGTGAGGGCCCGAACGTGCGGGAGTGTGCGCAGCAGAGACCTGGCCAAGGCTGAGTGAGAGAGTGTGAATGAGCGACCCCGGGGGATGGGTGCGCGCCCAGCGGCCCTTAGGGGATTCGCCCGAGTGGGTGTGGGTATGTGTGCGCGCGCGTCTTTGAGACCCGCGGTCCGGGCTGCGCGTGAAGCGCGGGGGTCACCGCTTCTGGAGGGCGTTCCGAGAAAGGGCGAATGTGAGGGGGCCACGCACGCCAGTGCGGGCGAGTGTGTCAGCGGGGTGGGGGTGGCGCGTGCCAGCTCCAGGCGACCGGGAGGGGGGCTCACAGGCCCGCGCGGGGTGAGTGTGCCCGCGCGACAGGGCTGCGCGTGCCAGGCACCGGAGCGGGCCAGGGCGGGGGCGCGCGGGGGCTGTGGCCGGGAGGGGGTCGTGGCGCGGAGCCGCGGAGGCGCGGGGAGACAAGGCAGGAGGGGGAGGGGAGCGAGGGCGCGCGCGGCCGAGCGGGCGCCCGCGGTCACATGGGCGAAGGAAGGAGGGAGGGAGAGCGCGAGGGAGGGAGGAGGATGGGGGGGTTAAAGCCGCCGAGCGCGGAGGAGCCGGTGCAGAGCGGGCGGCGGCGGCGGGGCTCCAGCCGGCGCGGCGCAGGGATCGGCGGCAGGATCCGGCAGTGGTGTTAGCTCCGCGCTCCCTGCCTCGCTCCCTGCCTGGGGCGATAGGAGGACTAGGCTTGGAGCCGCGGCTGTCCGAGGGCGCGGTGAGTACCCCGCGGCGGATCGAGCGCGGCCGAACCCTCAAACCCTAGCGCTGACCGAAAGACCCGCGGCCCTCGTGCGCGCGGGAAGAGGGAACAACACGCGTGGGACCGCAGACGGGTGTGGGGGAGACAGGAAAGTTCACAGGAAACTTTGCCCGCAAACTCGGGGGCTGGGGCGCAGGAGAAGAGGCCCCCACGTCCGGGCAAGCCGGGGGGTTGGGCGTGGTGGTAGTGGGGGCGGACAATCGGCTTGGGGGAGGTGGCCGGGGCGGATTGTCCTAGCGTTCCTGTTCTCCCTCACCCCTCAGCAGCGCGCGCGGGGTCTGGGAAAATTCCTGAGCGGGGGTCGCAGTGACCCCCGCGCGCCCGGAGGCGGCTTCCTTCTCCCGCAGAAATCTGGACTTCAGAGCGCCCAGGGGTGTGAAAAGACGCGCCCGCCAATGTCTGTGTGTCCGTGTGAATCCCTGTGTGTGTGTGTGTGTGTGTGTGTGTGTGTGTGTGTGTGTGTGTGTGTGTGTGTGTGTCGGCATGAGCCTCTCTCTGGTTTCCTCGTGAGTATGCCTGGATGTCTCTCCACGTAGTGGGTCTCCTCCAGTGTCTCTTTGTAAGTCCTCCAGTGTTGCGTGTCCGTCAGAGTCCGCTTGTGGTGTATACCCATCTCTTTGTGAGTCCGTCGGTGTGTGTCTCCTCCAGTGCGGCTCTGTGGGAGCTGGCCTGAGTGTCCCTGTGTTGTTCAGAGTAGTGTGTCTCTCGTGCGTGGGGGCTGGGCCGCAGGGAGGTCACCAGACGGACAGCTCTCCTCCTCTCTGGAGCCTCTCCTCCTGCGTCTAGCTCTGGCGCTGCTCGCTCCCTTGGCCCCCTCCCCCCTTCAGTAGCTTCAGGCAGGCAGGACTATTTCACGCCTTGTTGAAAATTCAGGATTTTCTTTCTCTTTCCGACTAGTCTCTCTTTGAGAAGCCTCTGTGTGTGTCTGTGTGGCTGGCAGCTTGTCTGAAACGCTGGGTGTGTGTCTGCATGCCTGTTTAGGAGTGAGTCTGTAACATTAGTTGTTTTGCCTGTAATATTTGCTATAATTGTGTCTGTGTCACTGGGGGTGTTCGTGTGGCTGTAATCAATGAGGTGGTGGGAGTCTGAAACGCTTGGTGTGTTTGTGCATCTATAATTGATGTACGTCCAGGGACTCTGAAACACTGAGCATATTTTTGTGTCTGATTCTGGGTGTGATGGCATACCTTTGCATGTGTGGGGATGGGGCTCCAACAATTGGATAGTCCTATGGTTGTAGGGCTAGCCTGAGCTGGGGGGTGGGGGTGGAGGGGCCTCTGTGTCTCAATCAACTATGCCTCCCTGTCTCTACTACCAAACCCCAGGCAAATCCTCTGGACTCGTTCTTGGGACTCCTGGGCAGGATTGGTGACATGGAACTAAGGTTCACACTCCATCTGGGTTAATACTCCATCTGGGACCCTAGCTTTATCCAAAGACTAGGAATTTAAAGTTCACATTCAAGACTTTTTGGGGTTCTGGAATTTATACTTAGATTCACACTGGGACACTTATATGCATATGGCTCACACTCAGAATTACACCAGGACAATGGGACTCACACTCAGATTCACACTTACATTCTGGGGTTCATATTCAGCTATACACTTCAGTCCTGGAGTTTACAGTCAGACTCACACGGGGACTCTAGACTTACACTTAGATTCACATTTCTATCCTGACTTGGCTCACAGACTCATATTGAGACCTAGAGCCCACACTCAGAATCTCACTGGGGTCCTAGGGCTCACAACTGGACTCATGCTAAAACCCTGGAGCTTATTCCATTCACACATCCTGGGGCTCATATTCAGAGTCAAATTAAAACTAGGGGCTCAGTGTTATTTACAATAGCTAAGATCTGGAAATAGCCCAAGTGCCCATCAGTAGATGAGTTGATAAAAAAAGCTGTGGTATATTTACACAATGGTATACTATGCAGCAGTAAAAAAGAAGGATCTCTTACTCTTTGCAACAGCATGGATGGACCTGGAGATTATTATGCTAAGCAAAATAAGCTAGTCAGAGAAAGACAAAAGCACATGATCTCACTTATATGTAGAATCTAAGGGAAAAAATAAACTGATGAAAAAAATAGGTCTAGAGGCATGGACACATGGAACAGACTGACAGGTCTCAGAGGGGAGGCGGGACAGGAAGAGATTGACCAAAGAGTTTATATGCATATATACATAGCCTGTGGACACAGACAATAGTGTGGTGAAGGCCTGGGGTGGGGCAGGGGCTAGGTGGAGGGGGGAAAATGGGGGACATTTGTAATACTGTCAACAATAAAAAAATTACTACAAAAAAAAAAGACTAGGGGCTCACACACGCTAGGATTCTAATGTATATTTATACTGACTTATATGGTAATCCTGGAACTCACACTTTAGTCCTGGGGCTTAGTGTCAGATGCACACTGTGACCTGGGTTCACACTCAAACCTGTACTTCCATCTTAAAGTTCACACTCAGACTGACATCACTGGCGATTACAGTAAACTCACCCCAACTAGGGCCCTAGCGCTTATATTCAGAGTCATGCTTCCATCTTCAAGCTTTCATATTCACATGGGGGCCTTGGAGTTCACACTTAGAATCACACCCAGTTACACTTTTATCCTGGGGCTCAAACATTCAAACGCACACTGGGACTGTGGTTTCACACTCTCAGTGGAATTTAGAACTCATATTCAAATACACCCATGCTTTCTTTTGGTTTATTGTGTCTATCAGAGCAGTTGGGGTGAGGAACAGAAACTGCTACAAGATGTGTCCCCTCCAAAGGTGGGGTAGGGAGGGGGCAGGGATACATGTGTGGTCACATGCCTCACTTGGGAAATGAGCTGATGGAGAGGGTGGTGCCAGCAGCCTGGCAGCAGGTGTTAGACTGGTGGGGTCAGACCCGACCTGGGTACTGAAGCCTCAGTACTTGAGTTCTGGCTAGGGAAGAATTCAGAGCCAAGATTCAAACTATAAGAACATTTATGTAGAAAAATCACAGAGGTAGAAGGAGCAGTTTGTAGAAGAAATTGGTTTCAGAACCAAGTTATAGAGGCAAAGGAGGGGCCCTTGGAGCTTAGAAGTGAGGAAGGTAAAGGTGACAAGCTTTGGGGGAGGGGGAGGAGGAAGGGAAATGTGCCTGTGTGCTCCTGAGAGAGAGTGCACTGGGTCCTCCCTCCTAAAAGCTTTTAAGGGTGGAAATCTTAGGGGAGGTCCCAACAGAGGATCTCAATAGAAGATTCCTTTCAAGGTTGGGGTCTCCACTGATTGATTGGTCAGTGCTGGGGCAGGGGGTCATTATTCAGTGCAGCTGGTCCTGAGGTCAGCCTTGGTGTCCCTTGCCCGCTTTTCTGGGCCTGGAGCTGAAATACAACTGAGGCCTAGACGTTATCTCTAGGGAGGAAAGGTCAGGGGGTCTAAACCAAATAACCAGAGATATGCTAGGGGAGAAAAGGTCACCCTGGGGATGAGGTGTCACTGTACAATTGTCCTTTGCTAGGCACCCGTGGCTTTCCACCCTAGTGACCTGTACCTGGCCCATCATCCTTGCTCTGTTCATGTCTGTCTTAACTGCCTACCAGAAAAACATTGACCCAGTTAAAGCTTTCTGCCTTTACTTCCCCAAGGAGACTAGGCTCTTGGCAGGAAGGTCTGAGTAGCTTTTTGGTACAGGGATGATATGTACCCTTAGAGTCTCCCATGTGCCTTGTTCATGCACAATCCCCTTAAATAGTTTTGGTCTATCCCTTCTGTGGTAGAGAGGGTCAGGTGTGGAGAGATAAGACTCATGTTCTCCCAAGACATCTCCCCCATCCCAATCATCCTTACCATGGAAGGGGTATGAAGATTATCTGGGATGTGTGTGTGTGGGGGGGTAGGCCTCTGGCTCCTATAACCCTTTAAGGGTGTTGAATCTCTGATTCTAAGGGATGTAGTAGTCCCTGAGAAGGTAGCTGGAGGAAGAGACTGGGTTGGAATCCACCCTCTCTTCTCTGCCCTGGCTGAGAAGGTATGTTACAGTGCACAATGTCTCCTAGAATGCCTGTTGAGCCCTTATCCTGTCTCCTTGGAAATACCAAGGTTCTCCACTCTACTTCTCAGAAGAACAATATCCTTGAGGGGTGGGGGGTGGGGGGTGTTGGGCTAGGTTGCAACCAACCCTAGCACTCCATCTGCCATGGAGACACTGCCTGGGCTTTATATGTGCTCCCACTATGGGACCTAGCTCTTGGGGTACCTGAGGTGCACTATCACCCCATGGGAGCCCAGGAAGTCAGGACCTGGCCCTCAGGCTCAGATGACTGGGCTGTAACTGCTTCCTGTCCCTGAAGGGGACACATGCTCTCCAGCCTTCCTATGAGGGTGGGGGGCTTGGAGGAAAGGCTCCCAGCTCCCTGCCCCCCCATGGTGAGTTGAAGTGTAAATGAATCGGAAACATATGGAGCGGATTTTCTTTGAAATGCAGATGGGTTGGGGGGGCACCATGTGTGCCTGGTTTTTAGGGGGGGTCCCAGAGAGCAAGGAGGCTGAGAAGAGAGAGCTGACCCCCTCCTCCAGTCCAACCATGGGACATCAGCTGTGTAAACTCCTGTGGCCCTGAGTGACCACACCCACCAGGGCTCTTGCCTTCCTGTGGGGAGGAACTGGGAAGGCAAGTGGTCCCTGTGGGCCAAGAGCACTGAGGTCATCATCTCCCCCTTGTCTCTGCAGAGGGCAGAGAGCCCCCAAAGAACAGAGCCATGCTGGGTTGGGGGTCATCAGAGGTAGGAGCTCTGGAGAAAGCAAGAGGTGGAGGAGGAGCTGGGGCAGATGAGGGGACAGAGACCCTGCCGCCCGTGGGGAACCAACTCCCAGAAGCTGGGGCTAGAGCAATAGCAGAAGGAACTGAAGTTAAATTATAGTGGTGACTTCTGGTCAGTGCAAGGGCTGGTCCTGGGGTTTAGAAACAGACTAAAGAGTCCTCAATCCTGCAGGAATGATTGGTTTTTCCAGACCCGAGCAGTCACTAGACCCCATCATACTTTCTCCTCAACACTCAGCAAGGTTGCATAGTAATTGCCTGTGGGCTCTGTGGGCCTCAGGGACTGGGTCTGCTTTGTTCTCCTTGGTACCCTGCCTGTGGCGCAGACCTGGTACACAGTAGGAGGGCTGTGTTGATTAAACAATACATATTTTTCTCTCCCACCAGACTGAGTGCTTCTCATGGGCAGAACTGTAATACCAATTTTCAGCATAGTGCCTGAGAGGGATTAGGTGCTCAATAAACGTTGAGGAATGAATCATTGAGTGGGACAGACCACAGGGAGATGGGACTCCCTGGGGTTTCTGGCTGAGACCCAACAGCCTCTGTTGTACACCTCTGTTTGGCTTGAAGGACCCCTGAGTAATTTGTAGGCTAGACTAAGGGAAGGACTTCGTTGTACTTAGGGAAGGAGAGTAGAGGATAGGCAGCTTCTTCCTTGAAAAGGTCTGGACTAGGGGAGACTGGGGCAGGGCAATTACCCTGATTTTGTGGCAGAGGTCGGAGGTCGCCTCTGTTCTCTCCTCAGCTTCAGGATTTTTCAGAAGGTGGGAAAGTCCTTCTTTCCTCATGTTGTGAGTGTGATCCTTTCTCTAGGTCTGGGTTTCTTGAACTCAAACCAAGGCAATGGACCCCATCTCTGAGCCTCAGAGGCGGGGCTTTGAGGTTGTTAAGCTGTTGTGGGCACCACGGACTGTCTGTATTGGTTATTAACAGCTGTCTGAGAACACAGGGTTCGGATCCTAAAAATACCCTGTCCAGCCAGAGCCTAGGAGTTGCCAGTGTTGGCTGGTGTAGCAGTGGCTGCATGTTGATCAGACAGACACAGAATCAGGAGAGACTGGGAGAGGGGAAACTGAGGCAGCATGAGGAGGAGATGCACAGGAGGCAGAACCTTTGTTTCATATGGAACAAAGATTTATAAAATTAGTGGTGCCGGTTAGTCAAATTATGGCAACATTTAGGATAATTTGTCATCCTACACTGCAGAGAATTTCCTTCTGAGATGCATCAGGAGACATGTCTGATATCAGACATAAAAATCAAGTCGTCAATAATAACCATTTCAAGTCCAGCTTCAGGATGTTCCAAAATAAGTGTGTGGCAAAGAAAAAAATTTTTCCCAACTAGACTTTTCTTTTTAAAAAATTTTTTAAATTGATTTTTAGAGAAAGAGGGAGAGAGAGAGAGAAACATCAGTGTGAGAAACATGGGTTAGCCGCCTCCTGCACCTCCTAGGAATTGAACTGGCAACCTTTCAGTGCATGGAATGATACCCAACCAACTGAGCCACATGGCCAGGGCCCAACTAAGCTTTTCTGAGCCACTGCCCCCATCCCTACTTCCTAGAGCTCTTACAGCCCAAGTCCCAATGAGGTTCTTGCACACCCTGTTTTACAGGCCCCCCCAGGCCTCTGACCCCCAGGCCTCTGTGTAGCCCCTCTCCCCTGGAGAATGGAGCTACACAGTGGTCCCACAAAGGGAAAAAAAGCTCAGGCTCTGGAGGCAGATGCCCTGTGACCTTGGTCCTTGAGCTGACCTTTCTGGGCCCCTTTGTGAAATCATGGGATGGGGGGACTGTGGGGCTGGGCCCTGGCCCAGGCCTGGAGAAAGGGCTCTTTTGGCATCCATCCAGACCCCTGACGTCAATGACTCTCCAAATAATGGAATCAATATTGGGTGGGGTGGGGGGGCAAGCGTGAACCAGGCCCCAGCGATTAGAAACAGATCAGCACAAACCCACAGCTGATTCTGATAGAGCTGCCTTGGAGAGCTAGGGTGGGAGGCCTGGAAAGAGGTGGACCTGGGTGGGGAGAGGGGGGCTCAGGAATGGGAGGCGGAGCCCCCGAGTGTCCAGAGCATGAGGACACTACACAAGTGGGCATACTCTGGGGCTGCCTGGGTTGGAATGATAAGGTGGGGACCCGTGTTCTGGTCCCTTCCTCCTCTGAGCCTGTGGGGTTCCAAGGCTGGGGAAGTTTGTGAATGGAGACTTCTTTCAGCTAGTGAGTGATAAAGAGTGGGCAAGGAAAGTTCAGTATTCATCTCTCTGCATCCCAGACTAGGGCCCCTAGACCAGATTGTATTAAGGGTGATAGGTTATACCGAAGGTAGAGAGAGAGTTCTCAGTGAGACCTAAGGGAGACGACCTTTTGCTTCGAGGCAGAAGGCATTCATTCAAGATTGAGAGGTGGGTATCCTCCTTACATTGGGAGCCTGGCCTCCTACATCAGCTCCTGTCCTCTCAGCCTCCTAGAAGGCAGAAGGTGAGGATGGAGGGGGCCATGGGGTCCACAGAGGGCTGGCCTGGCGGCAGCTGACAAAAAACAGGAAGAAGGGCTGGAGGAGCAGCTGTAATTATGGGGCATTTATTATTAATCAGATGAAATTGCTGGAAGCAGCTGGTGTAATCTGCGTAGCGATACAGACTCTGCATGCTCCCCCCAACACACACTCGCCACACACAGCCTGAGTTTGCTTTCACAGTTTTTTTCTTGTGAAGGTTGGATGGCTCTATATGTGTCTTTGTGTCTGTGTATGTTGGTGTGTTTCTGTCTGCATTTTTTCATGTCCGCCTGTACCCTGCTCTCCCTCTTTTGTCTTTTTTCTGACTGTCCCTGTCATTCTTTAGCCTGATGTGTGTCTTTTTGTCTCTGCCTTCCTCCCTGCCTCCCTCTCTTTGGGCCTATCTCTTGATGTGTCTGTATTTGTTACGACCAGCCAGCCTGTCTCTAACACCTTGTTTTAGTTTCTGGCCATTTCTATCTAGTTGGTGGTTTCTCTGAATCTCTGGGCAGAGTTGGATGACACAGAGTCCCTTTCTCATGAGTATGTGTTTAGTTTATTTTATTACTGATTTCAGAGAGAGGAAGGGAGAGGGAGAGAATCATTGGTTGGCTGCCTCTTGCACACCCCCTACTGGGGATATAGCCTGCAACCCGGATGTGCCCTGACTGGGAATCGAACTGTGACCTCCTGGTTTATGGGTTGACACTCAACCACTGAGGCACACTGGCTGGGCTCATGAGGATGTGTTTAGGCATCTGGTCATACCTTTGGGACCAGTTTTTGGAAAAGAAGGGCTTTTGGACTCTGAGGATCTCCAGGGGTCTTGTAGAAGGTGAGGGGTCCCTGTTACGTGACTGGAGCCTATGGAAGCATTAGTGGCTTTCAAGATAGTCCTGAGTACAATGCCAGCTCCCTTGCCAACTATCAGTTGTGCAACTTTGGGCAAGGTGATTTTGTTCTCTGATCCTCAGTTTCTTCATCTGTGAAATGTAAACAGGATTACCTTCAAAGGTTGTTTTGATGATTCAGTGCAAAAATGTATGTTAAGTACTCATCAAGGATCCTGAACAAGTGCTAGCTGTTAACTGTATTATTATTGGAAAGGCACTGTGCAGGTAAGAGAGACATCTCCAGAGGCAAACTGGTATAGCAGAAAGGCTTTGGAGTGAAGACTTAAATCTGTGTTCTGGAACTAACCAGCTATGTGGTCTTGGACAAGTTACTTAACCTCCCTGAATATCAAATTTTTTCAACTGTCAAATGTGAATAGTACTAGAATCTGCCTCATAGAGAAGTCAAAAAAATTAAATGAGATTAATGCATAAAAAGTGCCTAACACAGTTCCTGGCACATAAAAGATGCTCAATAAATCAGAGTGATGACAAGGCAGAGGAAGAGGATAGTGAGACGGTGAGTGTGTATGCCCTTCCAGTGACCATGTGTCTCCGTGTCGTATGCATGTGAGAATGTATGTGATATGGAGGTACTTGTGTCTGTGAACTGGTTGTGTGGAGGTTATGGATTATCTGTGGGTGAGAATGAGCGTACATCTGTATGTAGTGTCAGCCACTTGCTTCTGGCCTCCCTTTGCCCCCGTGGTTCAGAACCTGAAGTCAGCAAGGGGTGCCAGATGGAGTTTGGACTACTCCCAACTTTTTTTCTTCTGGATGCTTCTCTGCTGCCTGCCCCAGTCTCCTGTTCTTACAGTGGGGTTGTGCATATAGAACAGGCTGAGTTGGAGTAAGGCTTGTGGCTTCTCTGTGACCTCTGATTTGTGCCCTTTGCCCTTCTAGAATTCAGCCTTGTCACATCATCCGCCCCCTTGGTTTTGGAAGTCTCAGAAAGAGTTTGGTCTGGAGGAGGAGGACATTGATGTGCTCGGTGTGCGGCCAGTGGTGAAGAGGTATGTGCTGGGAACCCAGGCGAGGCAGGTCAGTCTCAGGGCATCAAGCAGATATGGTGGGTGGAGCTGTAGGTCTGGGGCCGTGAGTGAAGGAGGGCCTGAGATCCCTTTCTTCTTTCCCCCTGTCTTCTTCCTCCTGAAGCCTTTCATGCTCTCGTAACAGGTCTGTAAAGGGGGAGAGACTTACCCACAGTCATACAAGCAAGAGCACAGCCAGGTCAGAAAACTGGGTTCTGCATGAGAGGACTGAATCCCGGATGTGGGAGTATGTTTTTGTCTCATTGTCAGGCTCCCTTTCTGCCCCCAAAGCATCTCTCTGGCTTGATTGGGGAAGCAGCTGGGTTTAGAGGAGATGGGATGGGGGGTCAGAAAGTCCAAAATCTTCTGGGGCCAGTCGTAGGGTTGAGCCTAACTCTTCCTGCCTTTCATTCAGTACAGGCGAGGCCCCTGGATTGGCAGCCCGGGGGTGGGGTTGTCCAAGGAATTGAGGCGCTGAAGCGGAACGGAAGGGCCTATTGTCCAAAACCCGCCAGAAGCCCACAAAGGCCAGCCGGGCTTTTCATCCCAGCTTCCAAACAGACTGGCCATTTTCCTGGCCCCGGGAGTGGTGGGGACTTACCCATTTGAACTAGGACTGGGGTGTTGTTCATAGCCGGGTAGGGTATCCCAGGCTGACACATGGCCTTTAAAGAGACTTAAAATGGAGTTGGGGTTGTGAAGAGGAGGAAGGGAGGCTCCAGAGGGCTGTAGAGAGTTAAACTTCCATCTTCACTGTTCCCAGAGGACCAAAGGACATGGAATATCTGATAGAAGTTCAGATTTATTAGTAGATAATAAATATTTATAGGGGACACACCTGGGGGGAGTCTGATGGCTTGTTGGGAAAGTGAGCTACTGAGTTGTGAGGGCACATAATCCTCCCCTTAATTTGGGAACACCTTAGGGAGCTAGAATAGGAGCTAAAGAAAAGCAGGTTAGTGGTCAGGCAAGAGAATGGGCTCCCTGCAGCAGGAGGGACTGAAGCCAGATAGCAGAAAGGACTTCCTGCCAATGAACAGTAGCTCAGATGCCCTGACCCTGTCCCCAGGGATCACAGAGGATCAAAAAGAGCAGGGGAGCTGGAGAACATGGGGGGGGGGATAAGGCTGAGGTAGCTTCAGTGAAGGCTGAGGAGGCTGGAAGGAGGACTTGGCAGTTCTGTCCACCCTCCCCCAGCAGCACCTCCAGCTACACTTTAAAAACAGCTTTTTAATTTAACAAAGTGGATGAAAAACTGTTTTTGGAAATAAAAGATATCTACTGTCTCCCAGGCTAGCACTCAGCCCTTGCAGAGAGCCTCTCTCTGGGTTTCTCCCACTGCCAGTGGCTCCTTTCCTCTCTGTGTATCTGTCTATTTATTTTTTATTTCTGCTCTTGGACCCCTTGGCTTTCCTTTGGCCTCCCATCACCCCCACCCCCCTCCCACCCCCGCCATTTCAGCCTCTGTGGGAGTCTCATCCTCAGTCTCTTATCTCCATGCCTCTGAATCTCCTTCTGTCTTTCAGTCTCTCTCTTCTGGAGCTTGTCTCTCTCCTGATTTGTCTCTGTCTCCCAGCCTGTCTCAATCTCTCTCCCTTCCCCCCTTTCCTTTCTCCCCAAACCCCTGCTCTAAATGGGTCTATTTAAAACACCCAACGCTGCCAAGTCAGAAAAGCGTCTCCTGATAAAGCGCATTAGGCAGAGGGAGGGAGGAGGGGAAGGAGGGAGCAGCGGGTGGACGGATTGATCCAAGCCCGTAACCCCATTAATCAGGCATTGTGGATCCCCCTCCCTCCCCCAGCTTCAGCCCCTTCAGAGCTAAAAGCCCCTGAAATATTTATCACCCCTCCCCCATGGGGGCGAGGGGAGGGGTGTGTGGCCCTTGGTGTGAGCATCCCCAGCTGCTTGGTGCCCCCCCACTATGTGTATGTGCACATGTGTGCATGTGTGCACGCCTGGGTGTGCACACCTAACAGGCCCAGGGGCCAGCTGGGTCTAGCCCCCCCCAACATGAGCAGCTTGGTTCCCTGGGCAGCCCCTGCCTGAAAGGTTGGGCATGCAGAATAGGGAGACTTCGGGGTCTGGTGGGGGTCCTCATGCCTCCATAAAATTGCAATAGCTGGAGAACTGGGTGACATTGCACTATTATTTTCAGAGGGGAGCTGGGGTTCAAAGTTCAGATTCCCCCAAATTTCCAGTGCAAGAAGTAACTTGGGGAATAGAACTGGAGACTCCATGCCCCTGAATGCACGAAGGGTATCTTGGAAGGCTAGTTGAAGTTCCCCCTTTATCTTCAGAGGGCAGGAATAGGAGCTGAGGTGGTTTGGGGCTCTCCCACTGCCTCAGAAATGCAGGGAGGTGACCTGGGCCTGGGAGGGGGTCACCATCACCCCCAGAGAGTAGGAAGGGGGTGATGTGGGACTGGATGCCACAGTCGGGGCTTACTGATTGCCCCTGGCAGCCGAGGTCAGTCCTGAGACCCGCTGGGGTCTGTCGGAGTTGGCCTGAGGCAACTTCGCCTTGGGCGGGGTCCCGGAGGCCCGGCTGCCCCTGGATTTGAAGAGCCCCCCCCCCCCAGCCCGGAGCCTGGAGGGTGCCTTCCCCCTCCCCTCTCACTGCATCAAGTGCCACATCTCCTCCTGACTCAGACAATTAGATTCAAAGGATGACCTCACTGCCTGCCGTCGCTCACTCGCTCTCTCCGCTCGCTGGGCTCGCTCGCCCGTTCGCTCCCAGCGCGCTCCATCCTCCCCTCCTCCCGGCCGCTTGCCGCCCGGCTCGCTCGCTCGCAGCTCCGCGCAGCCCCTCGCCCGCCCGCGGGACTCTCGGGAGGGGGGCGGCTTCTGCCTCCCAGGCCGCGGGGCGGGAGCCCCGAGCCCGGGGGCCGATGCCCGCGGGCGGCCTGGCGGACCCACGGAGCGCCGGAGGCACCGACGGGGCGCCTGCGTGGGGACACAGGTCAGTGGCCGCGCGGCCACAGGGCCGCAGAACTTGCCACCTCCGCTGCCGCCGCCGAGACGCCCCCGCCGGCGCTCGCCAGCCAGCCCGCCGCGGCGCTTCCCGCTCCTTCTTCGGCCCCCGCCCCCCGCGGCTGCTCCCCGCGCTCCCCCTGCCAAGCTGTCTCTCCTCTTCTCTTTCTCCCCTCAACGCCCCCCTGCCTCTGCAGCCGGTGGGAGGGACTGGGACTTCCTGAGGTCTCAGGGATGGGGCCGGGGGCCCACTGGCTGCAACCGGACCAGGCCTCTGAGAGAGGAGGGGGCTCTGACTGTGTCCATTGGCCTGGGGGAGGGGACCACCACTTGAGTGGGAAGGGGGCTACTGAGAAAGAGGCCCAGGGTGTGGGGGTGACATCTAGACAGAGGGGATGAGCTCCTGATACCTTTCTTTTCTCACATCCTGTGGGCCTCTTGCCTGACTTCATTTGTTCCCACCTCCTAGCTAACTTTAGTCCCCACTGCTTGGTTTCATTTGGCCCCCACAGTCTGTGTTCTTTTGGGCCCTGTCACCTGGTTTCCCTAGACCCTACTGCCTGATTTCTTTTGTTCCTATTGCCTGCTTTCCACAGGTCTCTATTACCTGGCTTTATGGGATTGCCCTGCCTGTTTTCCTTAGGTCCTGTTGCCTGGTGTTAGCTCCCCTGCCTGGCTTCTGTGGAGCCCTATCAGGCTCCCTTTAGGATGGGGAGTCAGGGTCCAAGCTACACCTGGAGTGGCAAGTGGTGAGAATGTCAACAGCATTTCCAATTATTCCCTGGTTGGGGCCTAGCCAGCACAGCCTGGATTTCATTCTGTCTGGACAGACACATGGTGTCCTTTCTTGTGATGGGGGAGGGGGGGTAAAGGGGGGGCAGGGTCCAAGGACACTTTAGGATTCTTGTCCTCAGTGGTTACTTAGGGGAGTACCAGTTTGGCCAGTACTATCCCCATCTCTCTTTGGGCCTGATAGTGATGACAGTGCTTTGGCTGGGGGTTGAGGTTGAGGTCCCATCTCTTTCTCCTTCCCCTCCTGCAGCCAGGCCTGACATTTGGTACATTATAGACAGTTGTGGGCATAGAGCTTTTTAAAAAAATTGTTGACACTGTTACAGATATCCCCCTTTCCCCTCCTTTGACCCCCTCCACCCAGCCCCCAGCCCCCAGGACTTCACCACATTATTGTCTGTGTCCAAGGGCTATGCATATATGCATATATGTTCTTTGGTTAATCTCTTCAAGTCCCCCCCAATCCCCTTCCTTCTGAGATCTGTTTGAAGAGGCCTGGGATCACACAGCAGAGAGCTAGGCTGAGAGCTGCTGCTGACCCTCATCCTAGAGAAGAGAGGGTGAGAAAGGGAGACAGTAGGGGCTTGGGGAGTAAGCTGGCTTCTGGGGTTTTCTGGCTCCTGCTCCTACCATTGCCACCATCTTTTTACCCTGGGCTTCTTCACCCCTCCTGTCTGGCGTGGAGGTCCCCTCACTTCCAGATACTGGTGAAAGTGGGGTTAGGGGAGGAAGTAGCTGCCTAGGGCAGCAGTTTTCAACTGGTGTGCTGTGGCAGGCACACTGGTGTGCTGAAATAATTTTTAAAACATGCAATGCCTGACTGTTTGGTCAGAGACACTGACTTTTTCCCCCCTTAGATTTTCAGATTAAAAAAATGACAACAGCCAACCCAACAATAGCCATCCAATGTGAATGAATCAAAAGTGTACCTATTTTTTTGTCAGATGGTAAAAAAATATATTTTTGGGTGTGCCGCAGAATTTTAGTAATTAGTTTATGAGTGCCATGAGATGAAAAAGGTTGAAAATTGCTGGCATAGGGAATAATCATCTATTTCCTTACTTTTTAGGGACCAATGACGTTCTTCCCTTTTCCTTCCTGCCTTAGGCTACCCTGAGCTTTACCCCTCACCCCTCAAGCATCGCCTGGGCAACCCAAGGTCCCAGAATAGAGTCACTATTCTGAGTGTGTATCTGTGTATTTCCCACTGCTGGGTGTAGGGATGTGAGAGGCTGAGAGTGACTGGGGGCTCTGAGTTTCTGGAGGTGCGACAATATCTGTGTGGAAGATCGACTGCTCTGAGTGTGTGATGGTGTCCATATGTGAGACCATCACTGTTCGGAGTGAGCACATGTGAAAGAGTTTGTGTGTGTGACTGTAATGTGTGTGTGCACGCACACCAGCGTGTGTGAGGCTGTGGCAGCGGGTGTCCATGTGGGAGGCCGTGATGTGTGGCCATGATGGTAGATTCTGAGTGCCAGTGTCTGCAAGAGGCTTTTGGGTGTGTCTTAGAAGCTCTGGCTGTGTGTATGTTGAGGTGGGGTTTTGGGGAGGTCTGCCAGGTGGTTGTGAGAGCCCAAGTGTGTGCTGCTGCTGGGACTCAGGGTGAAGTGAGCACTGGGTGCTGTTTGACCCTGAATCGCTGGTGTGTGTGTGAGCATGTGTGTGCATGTACTCATGCCTGTGTTTACCCATCAGGAACAGATTGCTCTGGCTTCCCCACTGTGAGGAGGGGAGTAAGGGGGAGAAAGGATGGCTTGCTTTTGCCCAGCAGACTAGAAGCTTCCTCATAGTGTGTGCAGTGTACCTGCATGTTAGGGGGGTGGGAGAACAGGACACTGTTACACGAAGACAGTCAAAGTTTCTGTCCCCCGTCCCCCACCGCCACATCAACTCTGGTTCTGTCAGAAAGACCATCTTCAGTTCTTTTTGTTACAAACCAATGCTTCACATGCACTGCCTCCTCAGCCCTTGTGTGTGTGTGTATACATGTATGCAAGCTTACAAGCATAAGCTTCTGTGTATGCATTTGAGTATGTGTCTGCCTCATAGCAGTGATGGGGCCAGGGGTGGGGTGTAGTGGGAGATGCTGAGGCAAATAGGTCTTTGTCCCAGCCCCCAAGTCTGGAAAGCTATTCTGTCCATTCTTCTGTCTCCATGGAAGGCCCTACAGCCTCCATCATGCCCCTGCCTCATCTGCTTTGAGCCCTTTCCCCATCAGCTAAGAGAAGCCTCATTCAGCACCATTGCTCTGCCCACCCCCCACCTTTCGTGGAGTTCTTCCGGCTGTCTAACCTTCTGCTGCAGCATTCTGTCCCTCCAAGAGGAGCAGCTCCTACTCTCCACAGAATTAACCTGACTGGTGTGTGGGCCTTTTCTAGGTAGAGAGGTCCTCCTCATTTTTCTAGAAGCCAGAAGGGACTCTGGACTGGGGTTAGAGGATTTGGTGCTTGTGCCTCAGGTTCCGTGTAGCCATCCAGAGCCATGTGCCCAGAGAGAGGATAAGAACTTATCTGTCTCTTCCTGCTCCCTATCTGAGAGGCAGGGAGCTGGACCAGTTGACTTTTGAGGGAGAAAGCCCAGATCTTTTGCACCTAGAGGACTGCTTAAACACAAGCCCACATATATGTGTATCTACGAGCCCGTGCCCAGGTCACCAGGCAGCCCCCACCTGGAGTGGAGCTCCACATGTGGGCACAGGCTGGTGGGATTCAGATTCCCACCTTCTCAGGACACCTCCCAGCTACCTATCCAGGCTCATCATGGGAGGACCCCAGGTTTCCCCCACAACACACCCACACACACGTGCAGCAGGGCATGCACATGCTGATCTCAGGGTCCCCATGGTGCAAGAGGCTGGGGGTGGGTGGTTTGAGCACTCAGAGTCCAGTCTGCTGCCAAAATCCATTGGAATCTTGCCCCACCCCCCAGCCGCATCTCCGGCTGCAGAGGTCACAATAGCAGGTGCAGATACCCACCCCCCAACTCACTCACATCAGGCTGCCTCCTTTACCACAACCTCAGCCAAGGGCTGGAGCTGGGGGACTGCTCCCTCTGCCTCCCTCCTGGCCCCCCCACTGATGCTCAACTTCTCCTGCCCTCTTCTGTGTGGGGAGGAGGGGACCTATGTTTGAGTGGGATCATTTCTCCTGAGCACTGGGGTTTAACTGAGGAGTGTGTGGGGTTGTGGTAGCCCAAGAAGTAGATAAGGCTTGAATCCTGAACCCAGGCATAGCTTCTGAGTCCTATGCTCCCTGGGGTAGGGGTACTGAGAGCCGAGAAGAAGGCCAGGTCTGGATCCAGAGTGAAAGGAGAAAGAGCCAGAGACAAGAGACTCACACAGGAGAGAGAGACACCACAGGGAGTGGAAGCCTACCCCATGGCCAGCGCCCCAGCCCAGAAGCTGGCCCCTGACCCGGTCCCACCCCCTCCCTGGTGGGGAGCCTGCAGGCCAGCTGCCAGGGTCCAGGCCTCCCTCCATGGCCTGCCCCCAGCCCTCCAGCCTCTGGACAGCTCAGGCCTCTGCCCCCTCCCCCACCGCCCACGCTGTCCAGGCTGCGTAGGCCTGGTGGGATCTGGAGGCCTCCTGGCCTCAGCCCCTCCTCCCCCTCCTGGAGCTTCCCACCAGCCAGGAGTGTCTCTCCCAGGCTCCCCCTCGGCCAATACTATTCCTCCCTGCCTACCTCGTCCTTGTCATTGTCCTTGTCTCTGCCTCTGCTCTGTCTCTCATTTTCTCTCCATGTCCAAGTGTAGGTGTCTCTTCCTCACTCCACTCTAATTCATCTTTAGATCTGAGGCCTCAAGAGTTTCCCTGGCCTTTGAATCAGTTAGTTCATGCTGTGTCCTCTCCTGAGTTCAGGACGGACCCTCTAGGGCTGCTGTGGGGAGAGCAGAAGGGAACAAGGCCCCAGGACAGAGTGCCTTTTCTTTCACAGAGGGATTCTGGAGTCTGCAGTTGCAAAGGGGGACTGGAAGCTGTGGAGATGTCACCTTGGGCCTGCCATGGGTCATTTGCCCTCCATCAGATGAATATTTCTGACCTCACCCAGCTGTGGGCCAGGGGGCCGGGGGAGAGGTGGAGTCCAGGCCAGTCAGCTTCACAGGATCTCAATTTCTTGGAGGCACCACCACATGAGGCCTCCCTGCTCATTCATTGTCCAGGCCAGATTGAGCCTATCTAAACATAAGCACACCATGCCAACCAACGCCACCCTGAAGCTCAGAACACAGTTTGTGGCACATCAACAAATACACAGTTAGAACTGGGCCATGGTCAGTGGTGCTCAGAACCTCCCATGTTGGGCTTGTATAACCTGAACTGTCTGCTTCTGCAGAGATGAATAGAGGCTTTCCAGAACTCACACTTCCCCTTCCTCAGGTTCTGCCTTCAGCTGGGCAGGGGCTAAGGGTGGGGGCCGCAGGGCAACTGAAACCTTGCTGGGGCTGGCAATGTTAGAGTAGGCAGATAGAAAGATATGAACTGGGAGAGGCAGCTGGGGCTTGGAGGAAGTATGTGTGAGACGCGACAAATTAAAAATAGACAATGGAGGTGGCAGGCCCCTATGTGAGGAAGAAAGATTCAGAGCCCCTAACTGGTGCGTAACACCTAGGTGAAGAAGCATTGTAGTTTGAAGATATATCTTTTTGAGATATGAGGGAGGGGATGACTTGCTCCTTGCCTAGGGATAGTCCAACCTAGGGGTATAAATCCTCTAAACTTCCAAATATTGGGGCACTCGGTTTGGTTTTGGCTGGCTGAGTTGCCTGCTCAGGTTCTATCTGAGTGTATTTCTTTCCTACAAATAAATCCTCGCCTGCTTTTGCTGCCATTTGTTGTCTCTTGTTTGAATTCATTCCTATAAGCAAGACAAGAATTGGGGGCCAGAGCACTGTCTCTGGCCAGAGGTTATCTCTGGAGACACCACCCCAAACACCACTGACAGCAAGAGGGATCTGAGGTCCTGGATCCTAAGCCAGACTCAGACCCTCGGTAACCAAGGTTCCTAATCTGGAGCCTGTCACTTGTATCTGTCATTGTCACTGCTGATGATTGTCAGCCTCCATGGTGCCAGTATTACTGGAGACTGTTACTGAGTCTTATTAACATTCCTATAGCACTGTGAATGTCACCGTCATTGTTACTCTATTTGACTGTCAGTCTCATTGCATTTTTGATTTTGAGGTTACTGTCACAATGTGTCAACGTCAACAGGTATCAGTGCCTTGTTTGTTGGTGTCATTGCATGTGACTGTCACTCACTGTATCATTTGTCATTGTAGTGACTGTCATCGCCCATGTGTCATTGTCAACAATACAGCTCGGTCTTGTTATACTGGGTGTTGTTTTCAATGTGGAAGTGTGTCTTTGTGTCACAGTGGAACAGTGATAGTAAGTTGGGGGGCCAGGATTTGTCTCTAGATGTGTCAGTTGTGTGTGTATAACGATGACACTTGGGTTCTCTGCCAGGAGAAGTGCTGGGCTCCTTGTGCTAACAAGGGGTTTGGGCTGCTGGGCACTGGGCTCCTTTCTTGCTCCTGGTGTGCCCTCTGTTCCCTCTTCATTCTGGAGCTGGGGCTGGAGGCCAGGCTGGCCCCTGGAGGCGTCTATAGGGAAACTGGGTCAGTTTGCTTGGCCCTTATCTGGGACTTTGTGGGATTTATCCTCCAGATCTACCCCAGAGCCATGGGGTGTGGACTCAGAAAATTCCTGGGAAAAGATGCTCTTTGCCCTGGGATGGGCATTGTGAGGTGAGCGAGGGCAGGGTGGAGGTGTAGCCTGGATGCCTCTGGCCTCAGCTTCTCTACCTGAGAATGGGCCCAGCTGGGACTCTAAGGGAAGGGGAAAATGAAATTGGCCTGGGGCTTTCTGGATTTATGGCAGAGAGTTGGGGTGGGGTTTTTAGTCTACCCTTGGGGCCTGGGCTACTGGATCCCCTGGGGCCTGGGCTACTGGATCCCCAAAGAGAAGTCCTACAGTCCTCAGGAAGGCCCTGCTCTTCTTGACTCGTGTTGGCCAGGACTGCTACACTGACACTGTCCCTCACATTGGAGGAGCTGAGTGGACTTAGAGAGATGTTCTAGGGTGGGCACAGAGACCCTGCCAATGTCTCTGTCATTCTCTCTAGGTCTGTCTCTCCTGCCCTTGAATCTCTGCCCATCTTCTATGCTCCTCATCTCTCTTCCTAAGTCTTTTCTTCCATTTCTCCCTATTTTGGTCCCTTCTTGTCCTTCTGGGTCTCCACTCATGGCTCTCCTTCTCTCCCTGCCTTGGTGTTCCTGCCTCCCTGGATCTCTCCCTTTTCTGGGTACCCCAATCATGCCGTGTCTGTCTTGGTACCCCATCCCCCACTCTCTGCAGTGCTCACTCTCAGCAGCGCCTGTCTCCCAAGGCTGCAGCCCCGTTGGCCCAGGGCCCGGCCCTTACAGTAACTCATCGGGCTGATGGAGGCGACTTTGATGAAGAAGCCACCCCTCCCCCTGCAGGGGCCCAAGTGTGTGTGCGTGTGTGTGTGTGTGTGTGTGCTTATATGCATGACACCCATGCCAGGCCCTCTCCTCACCCCTGCCCTCCCTCCAAAATCAGGACCAGGAAGGAGCTAGGAGCAGAGGGTCACCCTGTCCCTCTTTTCCCATCCTGTGATCTAATCTCCATCTTCTC
Organism: Miniopterus natalensis; assembly: GCF_054644295.1. Lineage (NCBI taxonomy): Eukaryota > Metazoa > Chordata > Mammalia > Chiroptera > Miniopteridae > Miniopterus > Miniopterus natalensis. The sequence goes on along the minus strand of NC_142092.1, from coordinate 47,182,991 downwards.
TGCCTGCCCAGCTGCCTCCCCATGCCAAGGTTCCTGCTTCCATGTGGTGGGCAGTGGGTGGCACTGAGGTGGAGTATTTTCCTGGCTATGAGGCGAAAGACAGGCAGATGGCAGAGATGGTGGGGGTGGGGATGGGTCTGAGGGCTACCTGCAAGGGTGGAGGTGGGGAACCAGCTCTTGTCTCTTTCTCTAGTGCTAGCTCTAAATTCAGACAGTTTTGGGTTCATTTCCTGGCCCCACTACTTGCTGACTGTGACTTTGGCCATTGTCTCCTAGACCTGAGGAGTAGCTGAAGATGGGGAAGTGACTGAGGGTCAGGAGCCAGGCCAAGTGGTAGCTAAGGCTGCAGGAGCCACTGACATGGGAGGGATAGCCAAGGCCATATGGGGCCTAGAGAGATGAGCTGTGCCAGGGTGGAGCAGTGAGAGCACCTATGGCTGTGGCTGGAGGAAAACCAGGGCAGGTGGGGTGACTTGCCTGGTGAGAGGCAAGTATAGCAACAGGCAGGCAGGAGCCCTTTCCCATTCAGGAGCCCCACCCACTGGTACAGGCTGACACCCACATTTGTCTCCTCCTGCTTTAGCTGTCTGCAGTGTCTCTGGCAGTATTTCTGACAGTGGCTCTGGCTGTGTGTCTGAGTGTCCCTGGCAGTGTTTTTCAGTGGTGTGGATACTTCCTGGCTGAGCATCTGGCTATGTCTCTGGTTCTCTCTCTAGCTGTTTTTCTGGGTGTATGCCTGTTTGTATCTATCAATTTCTCCGGTGTTTCTCTGCTTGTGTGTCAGGCAGTTTCTCTGGCATGGTTTGGGACAGTGTCTCTGACTCTCTGGCTGTGTCGCTGATGGTTTCTTTGCTTGTACCTCTTTCTCTTTCTCTGGTGCTGTGTTGGCTTGCGTCTGGCTGAGTCTTTTACAGTGTTTCTGGCGGATCCTTTGATTATGTATCAGCTGTTCTCTGGCTTTGTCTGATTCTGCCTCACAGTTTCCCAATATAACTCGAACTTTGTGAAGCTGTTGCTTTAGGGTTTTGTTTAGCTGTGTTGGACAGTGTCTCGGGCCAGTGTCTTTGCTGTGTGTCTGGCTACACCTTTGTCAGTGTCTGGTTGAGTGTCTGGCAGTGTTCCTCTCTGGGTCTCTACTTCTGTCTGGTTGACAGTCCCCCCTCTCCTCAGTCTGGGTTGGGAGAATCACATTTGGAGCCTTTTCTGCAGGAAATAGTTATTTTCCTTCTCTCAGATGTGTGTGCTGGGGTGGGGTTGGAGGGGGACAGCTGGATCCATTCCAGGAAGCAGGACAACAAATAGGGGGACAATCGGGTCCTTCCTGGGCTCTGGGGACATGTTCTGAGTGTGCTTTATGTACCCACATGGGTGTATGTAGACACTGATGCACATCTGCTGGGCTGCACGTCCCAGGCCCCTGGGGCATGTGGCTAAGGTGACGGATGGGCTGAGATTCCTGACAAGGACCTACATGTGAAAACCCCTCATTCTTCTCTAGCTCACTGAGGGGCAGGTCTGAGGGGCTCCTGAGCATCCAGGTTTTGGGCTCTTTCCCAGGAGCACAGCAAGGGACCTTCCATTCAAGGCAATTTGGAGAAGTATAGACCTCCAACTAAGTTAAAACATTACCCTTTCATTCTGTGATGTTTATGGCTAATTAGCCAACCTCACCAGTAAATTTTTTCTGTGTTTTTTTTTTTAAGAAAAATGGTCCTAACATTACCAGTGTTCTATAACTCATCCGCGGTTGGCTACATCCTGCAGCCAGCAGCCTTATTGAGCAATAAACCACTGTAGGTTGCTTTCTACCGTCTTAGCAAACCTTCGCCTACAGATGCCAATAATGTTGTTTTCTATTGCTTGAAAGAGGATCCTGAGCCCCATTAAGAAGGGCATTTGGGGTCAAGGTGCCTGGCCCTAGGGCTGGGATTTCCCAGTCTTGCCTGAGAAGTAGGGGGGCTCCCTAGGAGGTTCCTGCCTGGGCTGATGCTGCCCCTTCCCCCACTACCCCATTTCTCCCAACAGATGGCCGTTCCTGTCCCATGGGCCTGCTGTGCTGTGCTTGCTGCCGCTACTGCCGTTGTCTACGCCCAGAGACACAGTCCTCAGGGTGAGTGCTGGGGGGGGGGGGGGGGAAGCATTCCCTGCCCACCCTCTCCCAGAGCTGAGGATGAACCTTCCTTGGCATAGCTGTATGCACTCACCTGAGAGCCACACACTGGCACATTCTGGGCATAATCATCCATGAGCACCCAGAAGGACATGAGTTATATGACTGATATGCAGGGTGACCCACTGATGTTGTCTCATAGGCATGGTCCTTCAGTCCCTCCTGGGTGATCTCATGCTGATGGTATCTCTGGCTTTAGATGATCTGTCCCTCTTCCCACTAGGATGGATGTAGGGTATAGACAGGTGGGATGGGAGTTGGGGGCAGCTAGGGCCAGGGCCCCTGTACATTATCTGGTGAAATGGGGTCTCTTAGGGTCTTTGGGGGTGTGCAGTGGGTGGCACTGAGAGAGGCAGTGGGCAAGAATGCTTTCCCTTATCCTGGAGGGAATATGGGGGCAGAGATGGTAGACTGAGGACAAGATGGGGGAATGGGCAGGGTGGCAAGTGGGAGAGGGCTGGCACTAAGGGAGGGCATTGGTCAGTTAGTCAGCTGGAATGGAATGGCTATAGGAGGCAGGTATTACTCAGGCAGTGAAATTAGCAGCCTCCTGCCCTCCCCCTACCAATGTCCAGTGAGGGCTGAGTTCTCCCCTTAGCCTACAGCGCAAGGAGCTGCACCCCTGCTGGGAAACAGGTGCCCTCTTAACTTGACCACCAGCCCTTCCATTGCATTTGAGGCAGCACCTCAGCCACATCAATACAGGGGCTGACCTTGAAACTCTTCAAACAAGGCTCCAAGTGTAGGGAACTCCCCTTTTGGATGTGTTCTGCACCACCTGCCCTCACCTCAGCTGGCTTGAGTAGAGGCAGAGAAGGTGGGGGCATCTCTGAGGCCCAGGCATGGAGCAGACCCTGAAGACTGAGCTCTGCCACCCTCAAGGCTGTGGGTTCAAGGAAGGCAATAGGTAGAGGCTACTGTGGCCTCTTCCTTGTATGTCCAACACTGAGACCCAGAGAGCCTGGCCTGCCCCAGGGCTGCTCCCCAATAGTCAGGGACCAAAGGAACCACTTCTAGGCCAGCCCATCGACCTCCCGTCTGCAGTTAGCCTGCCCTGGCTCCTGTGCAGACCTGACTTGCAGAGGCCTGCAGTGGTCTCTAGCTTTGGCCTGGTCCCTGCCCTGTGTGTTAAGCAGAACCACGTGTGACCAAGGCCATATCTCTGCGACTGTGTGAGACTGTCCTTGTGCAGTGTTCTTGTATGGGTGAGACCATGTCCCTCGCTGTTTCTGTTTCTCTGTGTGGTTGCATCCTTGTGGGCTGTGCCTCGGTGTGATATTGTCTCTCTGTGTGTGACCATGCCCTTTGTGGAACCGTGTCCTTGTGGTTGAGACTGTACCCCATGTGTGATAGTTTCTGTTTCTGTCTGTGTGTTTGTGCCCCTGTTAAACTGTCTCCCCGTGTATGAGACCATATCCCCATATATAACTGTGCCTCTGGGTGACAGGGCCCTTCCTATGCATGCATGTGATCTTGTATCAGGTGTTACCATCTCTGAAGTGGGACAGTGTCCCTGTGTGGCTGTGACCTTGTGGACTGTTGTCCTGTGTGTCCTTCTTTGTGGTGATTGTCCTCAACCTGTGTGTGTGGCGATGTGAAGTTGCTTAGGACACCCGGGGGGACTGTTTCCGGCATGTGGCCCCCATGTGAGTCTGTGTGCGCAGGTGTGAGGGAGCCCTCAGCTCTGTCCCTCTGTGTTTTCTGTGTCCATGACCTCATCCTGTCTCTGTCTCTCATCCTGGCTTCTAACAACCTTTTCACAGCTGATTCCTTTGGAGCATTTGTCACCGCATCAGGGCCAAGATCCTCATCCTTCCCCTGCTGCTTGATTTAATTTCTGAAATGGACAGCATATCAGTAGGGACACCCATGGGGTGGGAGGAGAGCTGTCCAGAGACAAAGCATTAAATCACTGCCATCTTTGGAGCTGTTGCTTGGCTGTGTGCATTGCCATTGTTGTGTTATTGTAGCAGTGTGACACTGTGTGATTGTCATGTCATGTTGCTCCCTCTTCCTCTGTCTTGTGGCCTGTGGTTGTCTTCTGTCATTGTGCTGTTGTTTTTTCATTCCTGTCCTGCCCTTACATCTTTGGTTTGTCATTGTCCTTGGGTTGTGTTTCCATGTCCTCTGTGAAGTGTTATCCCGCTGCTATTATATTTGTTATGCTGTTGGGTCGCTGTTTCCTCATCTTGTGACTGTACCTGCCCCCCAGGATTAAAGGACCATCCTGGGTCCATGTTAGTTCTGAGCTGCTGTTGGTCAGTGTTGATGTGTTGCTGCTGGGACCATGATGGCCACACCCCCTCCCCATCGGTCAGTTTTCAGCCTCCTCCTCAGGCAGCTGGACGCAGAGCCTCTGCTGGGGGGTGGGGTGCAGAGAGAGGGGCTTGGCATGTTTCCTGGAAGCTCCAGGTTTTTGGAAGGGAGGATGGAGGGGGGCTCAATGGCTAGGGCTGGTGGATTGGGGGGGCTCTATGGCTTGAGCTTTGGACACTGGGCCTCTGGTCAGGGGGAGGCCCCCATTCAGTCTCTGGTCCAGCCTCACAGCTGTGGCCTCCAAGGCCCCCAGCCGCCGCCCTTCCGCCCCGTTCATCCTCTGTTCGGCTGGTCCCAGGCCCCACAGATGAATGGTCAGGGCTGGCTGGGTTTCCTGCTTTCCTCTCCTCTGACAGGGACAGGGAGGCTCAGAGAGGGGCAAGACAGAGACAGGCAGCGGGGGAGAGACCTGGAGATACGGAGAGACCCCAGCACACGGAGCCAACAGAGGCAACAAACAGGGACAGATGTTCCAGCAGCACAGAGAAAAGCAGTACTGGGGAGGGGGCGGCGATGGAGGCAAGGGGGTGGCTGGTGACATAGGGGGATCCCTACCCCCTGCCGTCCTAGTGGTGTTAACAAGTCTAATTAAGAGGCCACTGGCCCAACTTAATTGGCTCGTTAACAGGAACTGCCTCTGAAAATTTCCTAACTCAGTGGGGTACCTCTCTGAGGGGAGACTTGAGCGAGTGTTAACGAGGGATCCCGCAGCCCCCCACCCAGGCCCCTCCCCCTCACTCTTCCCCTCCTACCCTCACTCCTCAGATCTGGCTGGGACCCGGGAAGCATCTGTCCTTCCATACTTGGGGGGCAGGATGCAGAGAGTAGATTTGCATCTCCTGGCTCTTCATGCCTGTTTCTCTGCTGGTGTCCGTAGATGGGTGTCTGGGACTTTCTCTGTCCCACATGCCTCCCCCACCTAACGCTGCCTCTCGACAGGTGCTCCCTCCCACCCTTCCACTCCAGTCTCCTGGGCTCCGTCCATCACGCCTGGGTTGCCGAGGCCAGGGCTGGGGTTTGCTTTTGGCTCAGACAGGCCCCTCCTGGGGGCAGGAGAGGAATGGTCAGAGAGCTCCCTCAGTCCCAGCACTCCCCCACCCCCAATCCAAGCAGTTCCTGCCTCATGAAGTTGACAGCTGCCAGGAGTTCCCTAGGGCTCCAGTCCTCCACCCAGCCCATTCTCCCTTCTCCTGCTGCTGCCCAAGCCCTGGATTGCTGGTTGGGGGTGGGGAGGTGGGGCTTGTCAGGGGGGCCAGAGTGGGAGAGAGAGAGAGAAAGGCAGGACAGAGAGAGATAAGGATGGGGAAGAGAAACAGATGGGGAAAGACAGAGAAAGGAGTCCAGGAATGGGGCCCCTCAGCTCCAGCTTGCCTGGGTAGCAGATGTCAGTGACTGGGGCTGGGCCTGTTGGTGGTAAGAGGGTTAGGGTCATGGGGGTCAGGAAAACTTTTTAAAGGACCTAGGGACTGGAGGTGAACTAGATTTTCACTGAGTTCTAAATACCTCCCAGCACTCTACACAATCACCTCCCCCCCACACACACACACAGAAAAGATCACCCATTCACACACACACAGTTTTGGAGGCACTCACATACCTGTACACTTGCACAGTCATGGGGACATTTTGCACTCTCCTCATCTCCCCAGGTCAGACAGAGTGTCTTGACCTGGACTCCTCACTTGTGCACATTCACAGGCTCTCATCCTTGCACACTCACCTGGGATTGCTGGGCACAGCTGTGACCTGTGACTTTTGCTCTGTGCCCTCCCCATCCCCACAGAGGCACCCCACGTGCAGTACGAGCGCCTGGGCTCAGACGTGACTTTGCCATGTGGGACAGCCAACTGGGATGCAGCTGTGACGTGGCGGGTAAACGGGACAGACCTGACCCCTGACCTGCTCAATGGCTCTCAGCTCGTGCTCCGTGGCCTGGAACTGGGCCACAGTGGCCTCTACGCCTGCTTCCATCGTGACTCCTGGCACCTGCACCACCAAGTCATTCTACATGTGGGCTGTAAGTGTTGCTTCCAACCCCTCATTCGATCCCCTACTTCACTCAAAGGGGTTGTCAGTGAGACCCAGACCCTTGGCCTAGATCAAGTCCCTTTTCTGTTGGTGGAGGGAGGAAGGCTGTTGCACCCTTACCTTTGCCCTCTGATTCCATCTCGGCCTGCTCTTCCGACCTCTGAGCCAAGTCTTGCCCACTGAGTCCAGACCCCTGGGTATTTTGTACATGTATCTCCCCTCCAACCCTAGAGGTCTTTGAGATCCTGAAATCCTGTTCCTATGACAAGATGGGTAGAGGAGGGCTGGCAAGGTCATGGCCCATCTGGGGCCTGGTGGGGAGTAATCCAGGGTCACAGCTCAGAGTGGGAGTAGTCACATTCCACTGTGTGCTCTCAGGGGATGGCCATGAGGGCCTTATGGAGGAAAATGGGATCTGTGGTTATGTAGGTATAGGTAAGGGAACTTGGGAAGGCTCAGAAAAGAAGGATTAGAGGTGGGGAGGACAGGAGAGTAAAGAGCAAGAGGAGTCAAGACAGCTGGCGGTATCATTCACTACAACAGAGACACAGTATGAGGGTCTACTGAAGAGGTTAGTATGTTCCATTTGGACAGTGTCTTTTGGGTTTCCCTAGACTCAGATCCCAAGATGAGAATTCACATATAAGTAGTTTGGCAGGTGACAGAAACACCGTAGGGGAATGGGAAAATGATAGGAAGTTAAGAGTTATCAGCCATTAAGTCTGGGCTCCTGGAGCTTAATCCACTGGGGGAATCTTGGCATCCCAGGCAGAACATGCACCTCAGAGGTCTCCTGCCAGAGGGGTGAGGGAGCTTGGGTGTTTATATACCACTCCTGCCCATCCTTGGTTGGGGGATTCTCCTGGGGTGGGGGCAGGGATGTTGTTAATTCTCCAGCACTTTTGGCCTGGTGCCTCAGCAGGCAATGCAGGCTTTGGTGGCCAAAGAAAGCTCTTAGGCATATAACTGCAGAAGCAGCAGCATGTATGGGTGAGGGATCTATGGCACCATCCATATCTGCTATAGACACATTTGTTGGGGTCTTTGAGTGACATCCAGGAATTGATGGCTGGTAGGTAGTCAATCTAAGGGTCTGGGGTTCAGGGGAGAGGTCTGTGCTGGAGATGGGAATTTGGAGAGTTGTCAACATTAAGGCCATGGGAGGGATGAGATGGCCCAGGGAGAGACTGTGGGATGTGGAGAGAAGAGGACCCATAATGAGCCCCGAAGACCATCATTGTATAAGGGGTTGATGGAGAGAAATGAGCCACAAAGAGAGGAGCCAATAGGAAGGTAGAGGGAAGCCCAGGTGAGTGGGATTTGGCAGAAGAGTTTGGAGAACTTAGAAGGATGAGGTTATCAGTGTTGATGAGGGTCAGCATCCGGATCCCAGCCAGAGGCTCCCACTGACAGAATAAGTACTCAGAAAACAGTTTTATTTTTCTCCTTGAGCCAAAGATTCAAGCTTCTCTGCACCCCACTGCTTGAAGATGGTTTCTTTACTTTCCCTGGCAGCTACTGAGGGGAGAAGATGCTTGAGGGTCCTGGGAGCAGGCCCTTACCCCACTGCCAGGAGATTGGTATGGAAAACCATGGGAAATGTTAGATTGAAGGGTTGCTCAGGGTCCTCAGGGCTAGAGGAGAGGTGCAAATATGTTTTGGTGGGAATGTTCCTTTCCCCACAGAAAAGCCTTTGTTTGAATATGTTTAAACTTTAGAGATCGCTTTCCTAACCAAACAACTTAGTTGCAAGCCAAGGGTGGAGTGACCCCTGTTGGCCAGGTCTAGACATGTAGGACCAGCCTACAGGAGTCTCCCTTGACCCACCGGGAGCAGAGGACTCAGCTTTCCCCCACCTCCACTCACCCCCTCCCCCGGCCTCCCTACCTTACTGGGGGTTGAGGAGGGTTGGGTGGGGGGTGCATATACTGAGTGCCATGGAAGAAGGATGATGCCACCTTGGCACTGTCACTTACACTCCTGACTTCTCAGTTTGATTCCCATAAGTCTTCAGGATGGACAAGGTTGGCAGTAATGGCTGGGCCTTGGTGACCCTGGGCCCCATTCCCAATGACTTGATCTTCTTTGAGGGGAATTGGGTCTAGAAGTAATTACTATAGTCTGTACACACAGGATATGCCCACAACTGCCCTGTTGTGACCAGAGCCCAGACCTTTTATATATAGTACTGACCACTCCCCAGCCCTGCCTGTCAGAGGAGAGCTGGCCATGAATTGGCTGTAGCATTAGTAACAGGTATTTATCTCTCATTGTCTTCTTTCCTTCTAAAGAGCTGGTCAGAGTAACAGGGGACATTAATCATGATTGTCTCAGTCACTTTATATTAGTAACAAGAGACTGGGTTTGGAAACACTCGATGTCAAATTATCCTTCTTGCCAGCACTCGGAGAACAGGACAAAGTTCCCCTGATTTGTGGGTCATTCAAAACAAAAATTATTTAATATTTATCCTAAATATATACGATTTCCAAGGGAACCTGATCATAAAAATATTCTGTTGAAAGTCCTCTTAATCAGACTGATCCCTGAATTGCTTTCTCTTGATTCATCTTCCTGCCCTCAGGTGGATACTCAGAAACAGCTCTGAGGAGCCCCTGCCCAGGATGATGAAGCACCCCCCAGTTAGGAAATAAGATCACAAGGTTCTAACCTTTAATAGTCTTTTTTTACTAGACACTGCTAATGCAGTGTCATTCTGATTTTAAGCTAAAACAAATCAGAGATTAATCTACTAACTTTAAATTGGACAGCCCTAGCTGGTATGGCTCAGTGGTTAGAGTGTGGCCCACAGGCTGAATGGTCCCAGGTTCTTTTCTGACCAAGGATACATACCTCAGCTACAGGCTCAATCCTTGGCCCCAGTCGGCATTGAGCGGGAGGCAGCCAATTGATGTGACTCTCCCATATCATTGTTTCTCTCTCTCTCTCTCTCCCTCTCTCCCTCTCTCTCTCTCTCTCTCTCTCCCCCCCCCTTCCCCTCCCTTCCACTCTCTCTGAAAAGTAATGAAAAAAATATCCTTGGGTGAGGATTAAAAAAAATTAAAAATAAAAAATAAATTGGACAGTTCCTTATCCAGTTTTTTAAAATTTGTATTTGATCGGTCAGGATGGGAGCTCCAGACCCCCTGGTTTAGCACTACTTTGCCCTCAGCCTTGTTTGGCTGGGAAGGAAAGAGCAGCCTGTGGGAGGGAGGAGGGGGCATTTGGGAGTCCAGAAGTTGAGGTATGTCAAGGGATGCCACTAGATAAGGTTGGGACAGGCCATGGCCCTTGAATGCCAGGCAGGAGGAGGAGTGTGGGTGGGGCCTGGGCAGGGCTGGAGCTGGAAGGGTCCTGCCCTGCCCAGCCCAGCCCAATCTGGCCTGGCCAGGAGTGTGGGCTGCCTGCCCCTCCCTCCTCTTTGGGCCGGCGGGCAGGCCTCGTGCGTGCCGGGGGCTCCAGCCCAGGCGGGCTGGCGAGATGAGAGGAAAAACATGCGGTTTGGTGGGCTGGACATGGAAACACAAGCCAATTAGGAGGAAAACAAACAAAGCCTGGGCCAGCGAGGGCACACGCACACATGCACACGCACACATGCACATGTACACACTGCCCTGCATGGGACCCAGGGACACCCTGCCACTGGCTCACAGCATCCTTTGGACATCTCAGGAGTCCCCACAAGAGGCAACTCAGGATGCCTGGGCATCAAGAACACTTCCTCATGCCCCGAGTGATACTATGATATGTATGCATGTGAGCTCTTTCTAACGTGCTCTCACACAGTGTTCAGCTCATACACGGGAACACACTTGGAATTCTGGGCACCTTCCCCACCCAGTTTGAAAAATACATTCAGGCTTAAACTCCATCTTACATATAGGGTCTCAGGTATATAGTCTTGCTGTCACTGTTTCAGACATAGTGGCGCACTTACACGTGCTCTCGCAGAGTGCCTGGGCCGCACAGCCTTACGCATACAGGCAGTCTCAAACTCAAACAGCCTCTCGCTGAGACACACACACAGTCGTTCAGTCACACACAGCCAATCACAGAGTCTCAGTCACACACACAAAGCCTCTCAGAGTTACACACACAGCCTCACAATTGCACTGTCTTTGAAAAAACTGCTTCTCCCCTGACTCGCAGCACACTCGCAACAGGCCTCCTGATCGCATGCTGTCCCACAACCTCACACTTGGTCTCTCACAGCACCCCCACCTCCGCCCACCCGGCCCCTCAGCTGGGCTCCAGCTGCAGCAAGTCACTCCTTTTCTTCCTTTTCTTTGTTTTTCTTTCCTCCTTTTCCCTCTGAGAAACCTGGTCCCTGTCAGGAAACCCAAGCCCTTCCCTACTCAGGGCCCAGGGCCAGGCAGGAGTAGCCAGATGACAGACAAAGCCCTGCCTGGCCCCCTAGCCCTCAATGACCTGCCCAGTTAGAGAGGGAAACTTGTTTGAGGGGGACGTTTGAGGGGGCACTGGTTTGAGGGGGGAGGAACAGTCTGAGGAATGGAGGAGGCTGGTCATTGGGGAGGCTGGCCGGGGGAGGGGGCCTGTGAGTCTAGTGCCATGGCCCTCTCTGCCCTCCCAAGAGTCCCAGGCAGCAGGGAGCTGACTCTGCAGGCTTCAATCCCCACCCCACCCCCACCCCCAGCGCCCTTCTCCTTTGAAGCTGGGGGTAAGGGAGGGTGGTGGCAGAAGGGAGGAGTGGAAGCTTTTTAGCCGACCTCAGAATGTCCTTTCCTCCTGGGGTGGCTGCCAACTCTGGCCTGGCCCACAGGCCCCCACAAGGCACTTCCTGTGTCCTTGGCCGCCCCCCACCCCACCCCCACACCTCTGTGCCCCTGGGCAGATAGGGAAGGGATACGAGAGGCACGCAGTATGAACATGGAGCAGACACAAGATGGACACCGGGCCAGGAAGGTTTCCCAGGGGAGGCAAACAGCGGTGAGCAGCATGAAAGTTGCCCCTTGTGGGGGCTTAGCTGGGCTCTGGCCGTCCATTGCAGGCCTGGGGCATGCAGCTGCCTCTGCCCACAGCATTGCCCACTCCATCTGCTACACCCAGGCTTCCCTGATGCCTCTCTGAACCCCTCATCTCTCCTGTTGCAAAGCCAGATGGGATCTTAGGGGTTCAGCCCAAATACATACGTCCATACTTGAACATAGTGGATCTGTACATACACACAATCTCACAGAGTCACTCACAGTCACATGCACACTGTGGATGAAAACCCACAGTTTCCCATGTGTCACTATGGCCACTCAGCAAGCATAGACGTGCACTCCCCTTCACTGTCCCTGGCTTATTGAACTGCCCCCTCCTATTTCCTGTCCACCTGTCAGGCAGGGGGTGGGGAGGTGGAGAGGGGGTCACGGGAGGGAGGTGTCAGTGTCCCTGGAGCCACTGAGGACATTCCTTGCCTGGGTCAGATCACAGAAGCTGCCTCCTTCCAGGAACCTGAGCCGGCTGTCCTCACTCCTTACCCAGTGCCTGAGGGTGGGACAGCTGGACTAAGTGCTCCTGGCATCTAGAGTGTGTGTGGTTAGACAGCAGAAAAGACTTCCCAAGTGTATTTGTGTGGTCATGTAGGTGGTATTCCCATCCTTGGGTATAGTCCCAGCTTTGACTTGCTTTGTAACCCCAGGCAGGTCCCTCTCCTTCTCTGGGCCTCCCCATTTTGAAGACAGCAGCTGACCATGTAAAGGGCTTCGTAAAGGGTCTGTGATAGAGAAGCCAGGGCTAGGGCTGGGATGAGGTACACACCAAGGGAATAGCAGCTTCCTCTCAATAGGCATATGCACACACATGCAATCATATATGAGCACGTGATCTGGCAGCCATGCACATAGATGCTCCTACACATGTACCTACATCCCATCATGGGTCACCCTTTCATGTCACATACGTGTGTAACATATATACCCATGCGTGCTGACACATACAAATACAAACATGAGCAGCCACCCAGTGCTGTTTTTGCTGTGGGACACCCAGGCCTGTCCTCATGTTTCTCATTCTCTACTGAAGGGAAGCCTGAGGTGTCTCTTCTCCAGGGAGTGCACCCTGATCATCCCAGCAGCCAGACTCCCTTCGGCCTCTGTTGCACAGTTTGGGAATGGACACAGCGTGGCAGGAGATGTGGGGCTGGGCTGATTCCCCCAGACATCGCCTCTGTCCTGTGATTGATGAGCTGAGGCCCACAGTCCCCTGCTCCCCACAGTTCCCGCCTCCATTGAGCAGGTGGGGGGGGTGGGGCTCCCTCTCCTTACAGCCCTTGTTTTTCTTTAATTAAACATCTGGCTCTCTGTGGCCTGGGAAGCCTCAGACCCTCGCTGACAGTCCCCCCCCAACCTCTGGCATTGCTGATGGGTTGGAGGGGGAGAGCTGGGGTTCTGGGGCCCACCTGTCCCCTTACTAGTGCAGGGGACTGGGGGCTCCAAGAATGCCCTGACCATGCTTTCTTCACCCCCAGTGCCACCACGGGAGCCCGTGCTCAGCTGCCGCTCCAACACTTACCCCAAGGGCTTCTACTGCAGCTGGCATCTGCCTGCCCCCACCTACATCCCCAACACCTTCAATGTGACTGTGATGTGAGTAGACACTCCTGTAACCCAGTTCCAATCCTGACCTCTGACCTCTCCCCCGGCCCTCCCCCCACCCTGTGCCCACAGTCCAGACCCTAGCCCAGCCGTTGGCTTGACCTTCCCCCAACCTCTGCCCCACCTGACCCTTGATGTTGGTAACAGTGCCTGGGCCCCTCCCCAGGCACGGCTCCAAAATTATGGTCTGTGAGAAGGACCCAGCCCTCAAGAACCGCTGCCACATCCGCTACATGCACCTGTTCTCCACCATCAAGTACAAGGTCTCAATAAGTGTCAGCAATGCCCTGGGCCACAACGCCACAGCTATCACCTTCGACGAGTTCACCATTGGTATGTGGGAAGCGGGGAGTCCCTGCTGCTCATTTCAGTGGGAATATGTAAGTAGGTATGTGCCAGAGGTGTATATTAGCATTGGTGGGATGTTCACATGTGTGCACAGGTATATGTGGTATGTATATACACGTGTACACATATGCATGGCATGTATACACCTGTGAACATTTGAGTGCGTGTCCTTTACCTGCAGGGCTGAGAGACCTCTCCAGCAGCTCTTCCCATCATCTCTCTGGCTCCCACAGCATACAGGAGGGGGAGGGGGGCAGGCTGGGCCAGAACCTTGTGCAGCTGCAGCCTCCCCCCCACACACACTAATAGCTTCCTTACGGCCTGTGATGAATGAGGTGTCAGAACAGGAGACAGGAGTGGGACAGATACTGCGCTCCCCCAGCCCCCAGCCCAGCCAGACCCTCTGCCTATCTCTGCTCCATCCCAGCCAGTCCCCTTGCCTTCCCTTACTGCTACCCAGACCCAGCCAGACCCTCTGCTTGCCTCCCCACCCCATGGCTGGGTCCCCAGGCAGACTGACTGTTTCTACATGAGTTGGGCCCTTATATGCTCCCATCATATCCTTAGCCTACCTCCAACCCAGATCTGCAACACCTGTGGACAGTCTTTTAACCTTGACCATAGAGCAGCTTCAAACCCAGACTCTACTAAGGGAGGCATGTCTCAGTTTGGAAATAGAAAAGTTGAAGTGAAAAGCCAGGCTTGGGGGGAATCTTGGTGTATGATCTTGGTGCAGGAGGGTTGTTCCAGGTGACGGTGGGGATGATGGTAGAGACATCATACAGGCTTGGTAACTGGACACTGGTCATCATGAGGATGGGATTGGGAGGATGGGATGTTGATATCATGAGCTAGTGGCAGTGACTATAATGACAGTCATTGGTGATGACAGGAATGTGAGAGATGAAAGTAATGAAATGATTGTTAATGGTGGTTGCCAGACTGACAACAGAGAAGAGGGATCGCAACCATCATTATGACGACAGTGGTTGGCAATGTGAGATGGTGGACATGGTGGCTGGGTTGACGAAGTGGTGGTGTTCCCAGAGATCAGTGTGGTAATGAAGCTATGTCTCCCAAACAGTGAAGCCTGATCCTCCAGAAAACGTGGTAGCCCGGCCGGTGCCCAGCAACCCTCGCCGGCTAGAGGTGACATGGCAGACTCCCTCAACCTGGCCCGACCCTGACTCCTTTCCTCTCAAGTTCTTTCTGCGCTACCGACCCCTTATCCTGGACCAGTGGCAGCATGTGAGTGCCCTATCCTACCCTGCCCAGGCCCTGAGTATCTGTATCCCTACTGGTAGCTGTTCCAGTCTGAAGCCTGAGGGCAGTCAGGGAGGCTTTCTGAGGGGAGAAGTCACTAGGTGGATGGAGCTGAGGGAGGTGTCCTGATCTAAGGTGCTTAGGGGTTCATTAGATGGGTACACATCTGTCTTTGTGACTCCCTGGGGTTGTGGAGAGAAATGGAGGGAGATGGCAAGCAGGGCAGGCAGTTTCCTTACTTCTCCTTCTTAGCCCTGATTAGGAATCTCCCTCTTATACTTTGGCCCAGTCTCTGGGCCTGTGCTGGACCCAAGGGCCAGGACAGTCCTGTCCTCAAGGACTCACAGATGGGCTCAAGGCGTCAGAATTAGGCAATGGAGTCAAGTTTGGCTCAGGGTGTGAGTTCAGGCCATGACTAGTGTCAGGGCTCCAAAGTCAGCTCTAACTTAGGGATCAGCTTAAGGTTATGGGTCAGAAGGTGGCCTGGGCTGGGAACTAAGCAATGGACAATGGACAGTGTGGGTCAAGCTGTGGTCTGGGATATTAATCAAGCTATGACAGAGAGCTCTGGGGAGCAGACGGGGGTTTGGGGCATACTTGATGTTCTCCCTCCTTGAGAGCCCTGGGTACATAGGGTTATGGGTGCTGTGCTTGGCCCATGAGGTCTGTGGGCTAGGAATGGGGCTAGGAGGGAGGGTGCTTCATGGGGCAACTCAGGCTGCCATCTGGGGGTCAGCTTGTACCCCCACCACATCTACCAGGCTCCAGCCCCATCTCCGCATGCACCCCTCCCAGCTAGCCTTTAAAGTGCGTAATTCGATTCCAGGATGCCTGTCCGGGTTGTAGGCCTGGCCCCCACGAAGTCTGCTCACACGCTCACATGTTCCCTGACAGAGTCCGGAGTCCCTCCCGCCTGGCCAGCTGCCCGAGCCTAATGCATTGCTAATAACCAGAGTCTAGTTTCACAAGCCCCCCTCCCCGGCTAACGAGCTACAGGCAGCAGCCCTGCGCGCGTTGCGGCGCACACGCCTTACAGTGGACCTGGCATACTGCCCACCACACACACGGGAACATGCACACACACACGTGGTCCCCAGGAGGAACCACGCTCCATACATGAATGTGACTAACATGGCAAAACCATGCACTTGCCTGCACCATGGGCATAGCTGACCCCCACACTAAGGTAGGCAGAGTAAAATATGTGGGGCTCTGTAGTAAGAATATGTGTGGCCTGTGGCATGTGCTAGCTCTGTTCCATGTCTCATTGGCATTGCGGTTGGCCAGATTTATGGCTCTTTTGAACTTGAGTTTTGCTCTGAACAGAATCTGCTCTCCTCAATTTTTGATCTTAGAGAGAGGCAGGTGTATAATTGGGGGCGGGGGGTGCAGAGGGGAAAGCAGAGAAAAATGATCACTTGGATTTTCAGGAGGAAATGAGAGATATAGGCCAGGAATTGCGCAAGAATGGGCACCATGAAGCCTGGTAGGGGCTATCTTCCCATGAACAAGGGGGAGGCAAATACTAGGACCCAACTTGGGTTTCCCTTCCCAGTGTCTTCTGCTCTGGCCCTAGCTCAACAGGGAGGCCAGGAGACTGGATGGAGGACTCAGGGGTGAGGCCAAAGCCAGCGACTAGGGAATTCCTGCCAATTGAGGATCCATTCTCTTAAGGAGGTGGATTAAGGGATTAGTGACAACCTAGCAAGAAGGGCCCAGGCCTAGGAGATGTGGCTGCCAGAGGGCATTGGGCTTCTGGGACATATTCCTAGAAGTATGGTGCCCACCATAAGCCCACCAAGGAAATGGTAATTTGATCTGCTCCCTATAGCTCTTTCCCTTTGGGGAAAGACAGATGTGGAGGTCTGAGAGATCATCAAAGGAGGGGCCTGGGGCCGAATCCTGTTACAAGGGAGAAGGAGCTGAAGGAGCTCAGGCTACTCAGCCAGAGGGAGTCTTTGCAGAACAAAAGGGGACTGGGGGATCAGAGATGGAACTGGAGCCCAGCTCTAGGAGAAGAGGGACTGTGGGGCCCACCGTTCTTCCAGGGCTGGGAGTAGAGCTTACTAAACTCAGGTCTGGGCCCAAAGCAGCTCTCACCCTGACCCTGACCTTTACCAGTGTCTCCTGCCTCAGGGTCACAGACTCAGAGGGAACTGGAGGGGCTTCCAACTGCACTTGGACTGAGTTGCACACACACAAATACACATACACACGCATACATGTACTCACAGCCTTTTAAGTCGGGTAGTCCAGACCCCAGTTTTCTGGGGTGGGGGGGGCAGGGGAAGATTGGAACTGGGACCAAAAAAGCCCTGAGGCCAGACGTGGCCCAGAGCAGCCCCCTCCTCCTCCGCCCCCACCGGCTGCCCCTGTTTATGAGGCGGCTTAATGAGGCGGCGGGTGCCGCTGAGATGAACCAGAGCCCAGCCTGGGCCTGGGAGGGGCGCTGGACAGGCAGGCCAGCCTGGAGTATGGGGGAGACCAGCACGATAAGGCCGCTGGGCGGGGGTGGGGTGGTGATGCCTCAAGGAGGAAATGGAGCAGCTGTTCTGCTGTCCTGCCACCCTGGGAGCTGCTCCCCACCCTTTTCTGCCTCAGGTAGGGCCATAACCATACTGAGGCCTTCTTGTGGGGGAGGCCCAGATGGGGCCAGGCTGGTGGGTGCACTGGGCACACAGGAACCCAGGCTCTGAACTGGAACTCATGATGACAGAGCTGAGTGAAGTCTGGTGCTTACCATGTGCGTGAGTCCTTATTACAACCCTGAGAGATAGATCGTTAACACCTTTTTACAGATGAGGACCGCAAGGCTTGTGGAAGTAAGTTGGTCACCTAGCTGGTAGGGAATGGAGCTAAAAATTTGGACTCAAGCAGCCTAGCTCCATATTTGTGTTTGTAACCTTCCCTCTAAACTGCTACCTGATGGGAGAGGGCCACCATCCTTTCTCACCTCCAGGCTGGGACTGAGGTCAGGTCTCAGGCTGAAGACTGTGACAGAGCTGGGATGACAGCAGAGTCCAAACACTGAGCAAAGTTCTCCTTATTCACCCCTAGGGGTGTTTCCAATCACCCTAAAGATTTTCTTCCTCTCCTTCAGGACCATCTTCCCCCCACTTGGGGGGTCTCCTCCCTGAGATGTCTTTACTTTCCCGCAGGAATAGTCTCAACATCCCCTCACTCCCCCAGGGAAGTTTTCTTTCCCTCTAAGGGTGTCTTCACTCTACTCTCCCCAGAAGTGTTCTCACCTCCTCTGGGGGTGCCTCACTCTCCTTACTCCCAGGGGTCCTTCCCACCTCCCACCCCCCACCCCTGTGGTCTGGCTGCAGGTGGAGCTGTCCGATGGCACAGCACACACCATCACGGATGCCTATGCTGGGAAGGAGTACATCATCCAGGTGGCGGCCAAGGACAATGAGATTGGGACATGGAGCGACTGGAGCGTGGCCGCCCATGCCACACCCTGGACTGAGGAGCCGCGACACCTCACCACAGAGGCACAGGCTCCTGGTGAGCCTGCCCCCACCCACTGTGCTCTCAGTCAGCCTGCACTGTTGCCTGATTTTATCCTGCTCCCTCCAACTTCTCCTGGCACTTGGACCCTCTGCCCCCGGGGTCGCCACACTCCCATTTGTCTGTCCAGCTCCTGCTGTTCCTGGTTCTTGCTGTCTGGACATTCTTGGTAGAGGCCATTGGGTGGAGGGATCGTCTCTGAGTCTTGGGGAAACAGGATCTGCCTGATGGGGGAGGCAGGGCATATTTGAGAGAGGAGGCAGGGGCTGTCCGATCGGGAGGCAGCACTGCGGTGATATAGGAAGTAGAACAGTGCTCCTCGTGAACCCCCAGATCTGGATGGTACTCCAGCCCTGGCCCTGCCCTGAGTTTTCCCCCATGTTCCCCAGAGACCACGACCAGCACCACCAGCTCACTGGCACCCCCGCCCACCACGAAGATCTGTGACCCTGGGGAGCTGGGCAGCGGCGGAAGACCCTCAGCACCCTTCTTGATCAGTGTCCCTGTCACTTTGGCCCTGGCTGCCGCTGCTGCCAGCGCCAACAGTCTCCTGATCTGGTAAGTCAAGTGAGGCTGGGCAGCAGAGGGGAGCCCATCCCACCCTCATCCCTCACAGCCCCCTGCCCTGTCTCCCTAGAGCCCGGCATCCCATGAGGACATGCCAGCGCACCTGCAGAGGAGCAGGAGGCCGGAGCTGAGCCCGCAGACCCGTTTCTATTTTGCACACGGGCAGGAGGACCTTCTGCATTCTTTTCAGACACAATTTGTAGAGACCCCGGCGGGCCCGGGCCTGCCGCCCCCTAGCCCCACCACACCCCACCGGCCCTCCACCCTCCCTCAGGGGAGGAGGACCACGCAGCTAACCCACCCACCAAAGACCACCTCACCCAGACCCTGCCCCCTTGGGCTGGACCCTCCAATGCCAGCGACTCCCAGGAGCCCTTGGGGGGCCTGAGGCGAGCCCCTCACATCCACAATTTCTCCTCCTGCCCCAGCCTCCTGTCTGTCCCAGGGTCTCTGTTGCCACCATCAGATTATAAGCTCCTGACACTGGGGGGGCCCAGCCATCCCCCTCCCCCCAGCGCCCATACTTTTCAGTCCCCCACCTCTGCTCCTGTTTTGTACAACCTCCCCTTCCCCTTCTCCGACCCCACAGTATTTAATGCCCTGTCAGTCCCTCCTAGTCTGACTCAATGGTAACTTGCTGTATTTGAATTTTTTATAGATGTATATACAGGGGTGGGGAGTGGGGGGGTTCTCATTAAACGTCACCATTTCATGAGTCCTTGGAACAGACCTGCTTTGGGAAGGTATTCCTCTTCCAAGGAACCCTCCTCTTTCAGGCCTGGAGGAGGAAGAAATGATAGTTGGAGAGAGACTGCTTCTCTGGAGGGTAAGGCCCCCTGGAGGTCAGGGGCAGACTTGTGGGGAATGAGGGGTTCCGAGAGGCAGTACCATATGGTATCCAGTCAGTCCTGGAGGCTTCTGGGTCCTGGCAAGGCAGAAGTCTGTCAAGGGTCATCTCTGGAGCTGCCCTCCATGAGTCTGACCCACTGGGGCAGAGATGCAAGGTGAGGAGGCAAGACTTCATCCTTGGGGCAGGGGTGCGGTTGTCTCTCTGCCATCTAGGAGACACAGTCCAGAAGTTCTAGCAGGTCAGGCCTGGGGCTCAGCCAGGCCACAGGGCTCAGAATACAGGGCATCCTGGGCATGGGCAGACGAAGGCGGCCACTTGGAATGTGACTAGGGGTCAGTCCTGTGCTTCAGGACTGGAAATGTGGCTTACCCCGGGGTTAGATTACAGTTAGGACTCAGTGTGAGCCTGGGACAATCGGCTTTGGTTTTACAGGGTGCCTAATCCATCTCTATTCCCTGCCCACACCCTTCTAGTTCCAAAACTGGTACTCCACATCCCTTTGATTTCTCCTCAGAGGAGGGGCCGCTGGCTGCCACAGGCCTATTCAGGTCTAGCCCTACTTGTAGAAGCCACCTCACTGTGAACCCTTAGCTGAGAATGCCTGGGGCTGGGGCCAAGTTGATAGGGACCTCTGGCTGGGGGTGGGGGCAAAGTGTTAGACTAGAGCCCCAATCTGGGGAGCTAGGCATGGCTTTTCTCTGAGTGACTAGAACAAGAAAAGAGAAGTAGAGTCAAGGCCATGTGCACACTGAACCTGGGCACACACTCCCACAACAGGTACTGACACTGCAACTCCACATATACACCCCCCCCCCCCCCCCAGTTCAAATCCTTTCCCTCAGACATTCCTTCCTGGTCTCACCAGGCCTGCCTGGGATCAGGCTCTGGGAAGAGGAGTCACAGTCCTCAGCACTGATGAGTCAGGCCTGGACAGGACTTGGGGCCGGGTGAGGGGCTCAGAGTGAAGGTGGCTGGCTCTCCTACCAGCCAGGACTAAAGGAGAGGGGTGTTCCAAGTGGTAGACCCCATGGAAAACAAAGGCCTGATGTAAGGGGAGACAGGCCTGTGGCTTTTCAAGCGGAATGGCCCCAGCTATGGGAGCACATGGCTCCTTGTTCACAGGAGGAAGCTTCCAGGGTGGACATCTGATAAGTAGCTATGAACCTGCCTCTGTACCCTGGACCCCCGGTTTTGCCTGCCTATCTGGTCCCTGTGAGGTGTGGCTTGGGCGTGAGCCTGCAGGTCCAGTAGTTGTGGAGGGAACAGGGACCACCAACTCTTGCCAAGGACATTGCCTTCCTGGGATGGGTCTGAGCCTCCCCCTTCCCTGTCCTTGGGGTGGGGTGGGAGGGCAAAGTTACGGGGTCTCTGGTCTTTGCTACCTTCCTGCCTTGAGAGCCTTGGTCAACCCTGACCCACCAGCCGCCCACCCAGGGCTTGGGCATCAGCAATCTGGCCTCCATTAGCAACATGGGAAAGCAATTATGTGGGGCCTGGGGAGGAGGAGGAGGAGGAGAGGGAGACTGCTGGAGCCTTGGAGGCTGATGGAAAGGAGGACTGGGGCATCTCCCTGCCCCCAACCCCGAGAGAGAGACCCTGCCCCTTCCCAAGCCTCAAGGTGGCTGGAAGGGTAGTGTCATACCTCTAACCAGACTGGGCCTGGGCCTAGAGTCATCCCTCCTTGGGGGTCCTGGCCCTTGACCTCACAGAGGGACTTGCCGTGGAGGGACTTGACTGCTATCTGCTGCCTCTGAGTGCTCTTCCTTCACATCCATTATTTCCTATGGTGGTTCTGGGGAGCTGGGGATAGGTACAGACATCATTTTTTGGAGCTAAGTCAGAATCCAGAGTTAAAACACTGCTGAGGGGGGCTTCTGGGGGAGGGTTGGATCCCAGGCCCAATGTGCATAGCAGCCCAGCCTCTCAACTCACTAGTTCTCTTTCTTTCCCCAAGGTGCTCTGGGGATAGAGATCCCCCTCTGTGCCCCATTCCTATAACATTAATTTGTCTCTGCCCTTATCTTCTTGCTGACGCCATTCCCATCTCTTCTCTGTCTCTCCCATTCCTATCTCTGCCTGTCTTTGTCTCCATCCCCATTCTTGTGTTTCTATCCTTATGTCTCTATCCCATCTCTGTCTCTTTATGTCTCCATCTTCTATCTCAGCTGCCCTCTTTGTCTCTAGACATCTCTTTCTCTGTCTCCATCCCTGTTGTTGCCTCTCTGTTTCTCCTGTCACTCAGTCTTCCCTTTTTCTACCTTTCTCCCTGTCTCTGTCTCTGTGTCCATCTCCATCTCTGTCTCTCTGTGTCTCTTCCAATTCTGTCAGTCCTTCCCTCTCTTTGCCTCCCTCTGTGTGTTCCTGTGCTGGTCCAGACCCCAGCCGGTGGCCGCTATGCCTCTCTGGCCTCAGCCGGGGACTGTCCTGGCTTCTGCTGCCCCCTCTCGGCCACCTGCCTGCCCTTCATTCCTGCTCCTGGGCAGGCGTCTATCTGTGCACACAAATTCCACATCTGCCTTCCAGCAGCCAGCCAGGAGAGAGGAAGGTGGTCAGGAGACACTAAGCAGGAATCCCTCCTGAGTAGCCTCCGGCCCTGAGAACACCCCAGAGCTGGTGAGCTCATTAACTCCCTAGGCTAGGACTCTGAGGAAGTTCATTCTCACATGGAGAGAAAGGAATGTTTGGCTCCGATCCCCAGCTCTGCACCCTGCACCTGCGTGTCTATGTTTTGAGGCCCACTGTTCACTCTGCCCACAGCCCAGAGCTACTGAACCTGACCCTCACATCGTAGCACCTGTCTGGGGGTGCTGGGCTAAAGCCCTGGGGATAGAAAGAGTTGGGGTATAATCTTCACACCATTCCGTCTTCTGGAGGAGGGCAGAGGGGGGAAGATCTGAGGGGGGGATCTGATAGAGCCAGTCTGAGGAAAGAGGCTGGAGGGGACCTTGTCTGACAGGGGCACTCTGATGAGGAAGGCTAATTTGAAGGTGAGTGTGTCTGAGATGGCCTGTGTGACATGATTACTCTGAAGGGAGGCTGGTCTGGGACATGCTGCTGAAGCGATATTGTTTGGGAGGGCCAGTCTGAGGGGGTAGGCCAATCTAGAGAGAGTCTGAAGGTTCCAGTCTGAGGAGAGACTACTCTGAAGGCACATGGGTCTGAGGATAGGATCACCAACTCATCTTAGCTTGTTTGGGATTTTTCTCCGTTTTAACACTGAGTATCTCAAATCTTAGGAAACCCCTCAATCCCAAGCAAGCCGGGATAGTTGGTCACCCTAATTGAGAAGGCCTTGCCTGACAGCACCAGTCTGATGGAGGAGGAGGACCTATGTGCGAGTAGATTCAAGGAAGCCTGGTCTGAATGCCAGTCGGAGGGAAGAGGCTATTCAAGGGTAGAAGCTTCTTGGGGCAGGAATCAGACCCAGAAGGGGGTGGATAGTTAGGGTCCTTCCAGAAGGGCAGTGGCTTGGGGACTGTCCACCAGGGGGCAGGGCAAGCTCTCGGGAGAATCAGAGGCAAAGGCCCCACAGCAGGAGCCAGACAGTGTGCAAAGTATGCCTGCAGTAGCGTGTGCCTCTGCACCATCATGTGCTAGTGTGTGGTGATGGGATACAACCATGTAATTGTATTTTTGAGTGACTAGGTGACCAGGGGCACATCTGTGGTGTGTTAATGTGTAGCCTGTGATGGAGAGTGTACCTAGTGTGGTCATGGCCAAGGCCTTACCTGTGCTATGGAAGAGAGCAGGAGCACCTTGGGGCACCAGGACAGGGAGGCAGTGGGAGTAGGGCAGTCAGAGAAGGTTCCCTGGGAGGGACAGAGATGGGGAGGAGAGAGAGAATCCAGGCTTCCTTACCTGTGCCTTTGCCTGTGCCTGCCCCTGCCCCCGCCCACCACAGTATTCCCTGAGAGTCCAGACGCCAGAGCTAAGTGCTTTGCTCACACCTAGGGGCAGCCCCCAGGCCAGTTTGCATGCCTAGGCCCTGCCTTCTTTCCTCTCCAGCGTCTCTCCTGCTCCCTTCAGCTGGCTCTCCTCCAGCTGAACCGCCTCCCGCCTTGTTCCCCTATTGTTTCTACCTCTCCTACTTCCACACGTAGGTTCCTGCTGTGCCTGTCCCAGATGCTCTTCTGTGAAGCATTTGAGATCCCTCTGAGGCTGCCTTCATGAAACACTCCCTGCTTATTCCCTCTTTACCATGGACTGAACACCCACTATGTGCTGAGGCCTAGTGCTGTGGGCCTCTCTCACCCCAGGGACTTGAAGGGGCTTGGGACTGGGAGCTGCTAAGGTCTTGCCCATAGAGGGTCTGAGGGGAGACGTGCGGACCATGCAAGACTAGGGATCTTTGGATTAGAACAGCAAAGTGAAGCCGGCACAGAATCACCCGCCCCACCCTACTCCCCACCAACAAAATGAACAAAGGCCAAACAAAACAAAACAAAAAATGTTGCTACAAACTCGAGTCCACCCAAACAAGGAAATTTGTTTTATAAACCTTAAAAATGTGATAGCCAGTCCTGGCCAGGTGCCTCAGTTGGTTGGAGCCTTGTCCCATCCACCAAAAGGCTATGAGTTTGATTCCCAGTCAGGGCACATACCTGGGTTTTGGGTTCGATGTTTCTCTCTCCCTTCCTCTGTCTAAACATATCCTCGGGTGAGGATTTTAAAAAATGTGATAGCCAAGGAACATAACAGAAGATTCTGGTTCAATGAGTGAGTGGTATGTTTCCTCACCCCATGCCCAAAAGTAGCATTGAGAAAAGGCGAGTCAACAAAACACCGAGAATTCTCACTATTATGCTGTAATCTGAGGGAAGTGGACCATTCAGTGAGGAAGTAGACTTAGGAAAAATATGGACAAAAACCTTCATAAGTAGAAGCCCCTATGTTCCTTCAAGAGACCCCCAGGAGAGGCAAGAAGAGCTGCCACGGCTTGGTATTTTCCAGAGTGTGGAGCTGAAGTCAAGGGGACGTGCCAAAGCCTGCAGGATGGGATGTTGCCCCACACCCCGGCTGGAATAAGACAGCTAACGGCCTCTGAGAAGAGACAGCATTCAGGCCCCAGCCAAGCCACCCTCAGCCACAGAAATGGGGGGGGGGGGGGGTGAAAGCAATAGCCAGCTTTCAAACCATAGCTCCCAAGGAAAGATAAACTGGTCTAGAGAGTATAAAAAGGAACTCAAGGCCCTACATTTCAGAGCAAGGAGAGAGGCCTGCTAAAGGGAGCCATGGTAGATAGCGGTAAGGGGAAATGGCATGGCCTTCAGGCATACAAACCACGGCCACAATATAGGTGAGAAGGAAGTAAAGAGGGAAAGTTGAAGGAAGGGAGGGAAGGAGGGGGGGGAAGGAAGGAAAAGGAATAAGGAAGACAGAATACAAAACACAGATGAAGAACCCAATCTAGAAGAAAACGCACCAAAGGAATAAAAGCAGATTCCTGGAACGTTCTTCCTGTTAGAGAGGGCCTTAATTATAGTAAGAAATTAATAGAACAAAACCTCAAAGACAAGATAGTAAAGCAACAGGATGAGATAAAAAGGGAGATTATAGAACTAAGGAAAAATAATAAAGGACCAAAACCAATGCCATTACTGAGGTAATAAATAAACTAGAAGCAGCAAAAACACAGAATAGGTGTGGCTGCAAATCAAGGTAATGAATACTGACAGTAAATGTGATGGTCAACGATAAAGATATTAAAGCAAGCAGAATGATGTTAATAGATGGGACAAAGACAAGTTACCATAAGCATAATTGTTGGGAGCCCTAACGTAGAGGTCCCAAAGATGGAACGGAAAAAGATATTAAGGTATGAAATACAGAAAAGCTTTCCCTGAAATGAAGGAAGAACTGGATAATCAGATTGAAAGTGCACACTATATACCAGAAAAATTGATACAGAATAATTGACATTAAGACACACTGATTTAGTTACCAAACTTTGAGGATAAAATAAGAATTTTTTATACCTAGGTTTAAAAACCTAGGCATAAAAAGCAAGTCATATACAAGGGGAAATTCAGTCTGATCTCGGATTTCTCCAAGGTAACATTTGACAAAGATAATGAAGAATATCCATCCATCTATCTATCTACCTATTCATCCATCTGTTTCTTTTGGTTTAAGGCAAATCACTTTACCTCCATGAGCCTCAGATTCCTAATCTTTAATCTGGGATAACAAGATTTACCTTAGAGGATGTTTTGAAGATGGTGAGATAATATGCCCCCCCCCCTCCATGGTAGGCTAAATGATGGCCCCCAAATATGTCAGCGTCATAATGCCCAGAACTTCTGAATGTTAATTTATATGGCAAAGGGGTTTTGTAGCTGTGATTAAGTTAAGGATCTTGACCTGGGAAGATTATCCTGGATTATCAGATGACCCCAATGTAATCACAAACATTCTAATAGAAAAAAAGCAGGAGGAGGTGATGGGATGATGGAAGCAGAGACTGGAAGATGGAGGAGAGTCTACAAGCCAATGAATACAGGCAGCTGCTAGAAGCTGAAAAGGCAAGGACACTGACTCTCCATTCAGAGTCTCCAGAAGGAACCAGCCCTGCCTACACCTTGGCTCTCCAGCCTAGTGAAACTGATTTCAGACCTCTGACCTTTAGACTGTCAGAGAAGAAATCTGTGTTTGAAGCCACTAATTGTATGGTAATTTGCTAAAACAGAAACAAGAAACTAATACACCTTCCTAGGAGCTGTTCTCTTGGCCCAAAATGACTTCCCTATCCATCTCTCATCCTAACTCCTACTTGTTCAATATCTGATTCAAGTTTCCCTGACATCACCTACTTTCCAAGGCTGCCCAGGGGTGGGCAGTGCATCCCCCATCACAGCACTCGCCACTCTGTGTTATAGTTGCTGATGGATAGATGTCTTCCTCTCTGCTTACCTAGCCCGGCAGAGGACCCAGCTTGTTGACTATTAAATGAACAGATGAATAAATGAGGGCTAGGCGAGTAGTTGGTACTCTGTAAATAACTATTACTCCTTTTCCTTGGTGTCAGGATCTCTCCCTTCCCTATTCCCCCCTCCCCCCAGCCTGTCCTCCACATATACACAATCCCCCAATCTCAGAAAAGTGGCCTGTGTCTTTATCTCTAACTTCTTCAGTCATTGGTCTGAAACATTCCCTGTTGTGTGAGTCTGTCAGTAGGTGTGTGTGTGTGTGTGTGTGTGTGTAATGTAGCCCTATGAACTCCTTTATGTGTATTTCCCTGGATATGTGATATGTGTGTAGCCAGTGTTAGACATGTGCGTCTCTATGTGGGTGTGTTTTCATGTGCCTGCCTGTGTCTGTGGGCAGGCTTGTTGTTTCTGTGTACATGTGTCTTTGCTTGTATGTATGTGGGCCTCTACCTAGTGGCTCGTGTGTATGTGTGGTAGTTTACATCTGTATATTCAGTGAAGGGTACTTTATGATTTCCGCCCCAAGGGATTTGACCACTTGAAGCAGGAGTTGGTGTGCTGGGATAACTTCCTGCCACAGTTTCCCCTTTCCTGTCTTAGGCAGAAGGCTGGGCCTTCTTCCTCCCTGTCTCTTAGGATGAGGATCTCACACCCAAGGCAGAGTCAGCCACGGACATTTTTCTGATTCTGGCTTTCTGGAAGCCTACGCTTCTTGAGGGGATTATGCTAAGGATAGGGGACAGAGGGCAAAGCAATCAAGAGAGTCCCCCCAAATGAGGGGGGGGGTCTGTGTTGCATGGACAGGTGGGATCCACAAACACTCCCTAATGATGCTCTAGGAGTGGGGGCAGGGTGGGCTTGGGAAGGGAGGATCCTGGACATTGAACTCCCAATCTGGGCATCTCCGCAGGGATCACGTGACTCACAGCATAAAATACTCAGGACTTCTGCAAAGTTGGGGATGATGGGGTGAGGAGGAGCCCACAAAATGACCTTTCTGCTGGTTCCAGGAGCTGGGACCTGGGAGAGGAATTACACTTCCTTTTGTTTTGCTTTACTAGTTTAACCATTTTTAAGTGTACAATTCTATGGTATTAAGTATATTCACATTGTTATGCAATATATATTTATTTAGCATATATATTTTGTTTTTATAAAACAGAGAAACATTAACAATTTTACTCACTTGAGCACACCCACCACTGGGCTCAGTGTCACCAGAAAAACACATACCAGTGTGGAGGGGGGCACTGTGGAGAGGCAGAGACACCTACTACCCCTGGGGGGACAAGCAGAAGGATGGGAGGGAAAGCAGGAATGGTGAGGCCTTTCCTGTGGTCAGTCCTGCAGAGTGGCTGCAGAGGAGATGGGGCCAGGAAGTCTGGGCTTTGAAAGCCAGGGGCTTCTGCCAAGTGTTAGGGGGTCCTGGGAGCTGGGGATACTTGGTCAGGTTTGTGTTTGGGAAAGACTGTTCTGGGGTGTGCGCAGAGGAGAGGGTAAGGAGGGAAGAGACTGTGGAACCCTTGGCGGCAGAGAGCATGAGCAGACCTGAGTGAAGTGTTTTTAATGAATGATTTGGGAGGCCTGAGAGCAGATAGAAGAACTAGGGCCAGGGCAGTGAAAATGGTGCTTTTTTGAGCACATAGTCACCAAGTCTTGATGAATGTGGGATGGGGAGGGGAGGGAGAAGGAAGAGTCTTGTACAACCCCTATTGACTGAGAGATGGTAGGACTGTTTATTGATCTAGTTAGCACTGGCTTTGCAGAAGTTGATAATAACCATGGCTCATTCAGTCACTTGCCTACAGTCACAGAGCAAATCAGGGGCAGATGCTCTCAGAGGTAGACATGTCAAGTGTACCGGTTTGGGGACCTCTTGGTGGGAAGCATCTTGTCAGTAGTTAAAAGAATGGACACTGAGGTCAGATAAACCTGGGCTCCTGTTGACCTTGGACAAGTTGATTAAGGTTTAGTTTCCTTAGGTGGAAAATGGGAAGACAGTACCTACCTCCTAGGATCATTGTAAGGACTTAATGAAATGATGTATATAAAGAAATTAGCTCAGTGCCTGCCATGTTGTAAACACTCCATAAATCTTAGCTCTTCTAATAACCATAGCAGGAGCAGCAGCAGCAAATACCAGGCTGGGACTTGGGAGTGAGGTCTGGGTTGGTGTAAAAGCATTGTCAGCACAAAAATGGGCACTGCAGCCACAATGCAGAGGAGATCACTTAAGGAGATGAGAGAAGAGGGTGGGTGCAGAGAACACAGCCACCAAAGAAGCTGAGGAGGTACCAGAGAGGTGAGGGAGACGGCATGCTTGAGTTAAGGGCAATGCAGCAAATTTGGGTTTTAATCCAGACTCTGCCATGGCTGCTATGGGCACCGTAGAAAAATGCCTCGATTGCCTTCAGCCCAGAATCCTTCATCTGTTCCATGGACCCATCTCACATGCAGGTGGGGAATATCTATGACGACATAAAACTCTGACAGAGTGGAGACAGTCAATAAACAATAGTTGTTTTAGAAGGAGAAATAAATGTTCCCAGAGAGAGTGGAAAACAAGGGAAGATAGATTTTCAAAAAGGATCAACAGCCTCAGTGCTGCCAAGAAGTCAACAAAGATACGGGCTAAGGAGTATTCACTGGATGTGACAAGGAAGTGAAAGTGACGTTGGTTATCCAGCTTCAGGACTGGTGAGAGCAGAAGGTGGCTGAGGAGACGGGAGGTGAGGAAGTGGAGCTGAGAAAGGAGGTGACAGCTTTGCGGGGATGAGGCGCGAGCAGGTGGGTCGGGGGCAGGGACAGGTGCAGTTCTGAGATGGGGAAATCAGAGCACGTGGCACGTGTGCCCGTCAGAGTGTAGCTGCTTTGTCTCCACCCTGCCCCCACCTGCCCAAGACTGGCTCCAGCCCCGGGACTCTTTGTTCTCCACACAAGGCTTTTCTGTCTAGGTATAGACCGCGCAGCCCCAGAGCCCTGAGCCACCCGGTGCCGAGGCCAGCCACCTCCTCTCTCTGCCCTACTTTCCAGTGTGGCCTGGGAAAAGCTGAAATGTTTTACGCCTTCTGCTAGGGCCTTAATTTCCTTCCATCCCTGTCCTTCCTGCCTAGATCTGCACAGCCCAGGGGAGATGGGCAATAATAATAAGAGCTATCAGTTATATCCTTTCTCCTCGGTCCTTCCCACCAGTACTTAAACATGGCTACATAAGAAATTTTTAGAAATGAAAAAACTTCCTCTGATTCCACATTCTTCTGTCCTTCCATATCTATTCTCCTTCCTCCTAATTTTTACTTTACCTTACTTTTTTATAATATTCACCTGAGGATATTTTTTCCATTGCTTTTCAAAGAGAGTGGAAGGGAGAGAAGAGAGAGGGAGGGAGGGAGGGAAGGCGGGAGGGAGGGGGAGAGGGGGAGAAAGAGAGAGAGAAACATTGATGTGAAAGACACATCGACTGGTTGCCTCTGGCATGTGCCCCAATCAGGGGCAGAGAGCGAACCCACAACCCAGGTACATGCCTTTGATCGGGAATCAAACCCATAACCCTTCAGTGCTCAGGCCAACACTCTAACCACTGAGCCACACCGGCCAGGGCCCCCCTGATTTTTATCGTCAATGATCTTGAAAGAACCATCTGTATTGCATCTACTTTTACTCACTCTTGAAACCACTAAAATCTGGCATCTACCACATACTCCATCTCCACTGCCCACTGCCCAATGGAACTACTTCTTGCCAAGATAATTAACAAACTCCTAGTTCTTAAGTCCAGTGATCCCTTTTATATAAACTACTGGACCTCTCTTTGATATTTGGATTGCTGACCCCTCCCTCCTTGAACCTCTGTCCTTTCTTGGCTTCTCTGAAACTATGTTCCCTCTGGTTTTCCTTCTACCTCTCTGACAGCTCCTTCCTTATTTACCTTGCAGATTTATCTTTTTCCCTGCATCCATAAAGGCTAGTATGGTAGACTACTTTATGTTTTGTTCGAATTTCCCTCCCTTCTGGTAGGAACCAGCTTTCATTCATATGATTATCATGGGAACCACCACCTTATGACCCTCCCTCCCAACATGGATCATTGGTGCAAGGAATGGCATCTGACCAAAGTCAGGCTGATAAGAGCAAGTCCCTAGGAATTTTGGAACTGGAATTGAGAAAGATAAGTCGGAACTAGAACTGAAAGAGATGAGCCACATCTTGTTGGGTACCTGGATTTAAGCTGTAAAGTTAAGAATCGTCAGAAACTGGGTTTATTATTGGGGGACTGGAGAAGCATAGGAAGCCTGTCTGAAGAGAAAAAATAAAGAGAGAGGAGGCAGGGTGGAGGCAATGAGCAGGACTTCCCAATTCATCTGACTCTTCCAATGTATTTCCATCCTGATTGCTAGGCCCTCTCAGCTTCCTAATCAGGCCATCATCATTAGAGAACAGCCAATAAACTCAGCTTCTGCAATTCAGCAAGGCACCTAGCAGTCTGAGGTCAAGACTGAAACACATTTCCTTATCCAAGTTAAATATTTACTCTGTTGTCCGCTGACTGCTTATAGACCACCCATTTGGACATCCCTACCCTGCCAGGCAAATGTGATGGTGCCTCCCATTGTAAAGTGAGTTGACTGGAATGCTAGTGAGGCAAGGGCATCATTCCAGGGCAGGTTGAAGAAAAGCTTCCATCCGTGTTACTCCAGGCAATGATTCCCTATGAATCCAGAAGGCATAGTCGGGGGGGAGGGGGGGTGAAAGAGCCCCTAGACATGGTGCTAAAAAAGAGAAATCACTCGTCTGAGAGCTTGGACAGGCCCTGTATCTTCTTGGCAAACCTGAAAATTCAGAGAGCATGGTTCTACAAAATTCTAGTATTGATTATGGTAATAGAAATATGCTGTATTAATGGATGTCCTTCACCTTTTAAATAGTTTTCCTATATAGGAAAATTCTCATTTTAAAATCCAGCCTCCTCAGCCCTTGCTGGTATGGCTCAGTTGGTTGAAGCATTGTCCTCTGCACCAAAAGGTCGAGGGTTCGATTCCCAGTCAGGGCACATACCTTGTCCCTTCTCCCTTGATGTTAGGTGTGGCCACAAGACTTTTGCTTAAAGCAATGTAAGCAGAAGCCGGTGTATGTTTTTCTTCACTCTCTTCTGCTACAGCAAACTATGAAGATTCATAGCAAGAAGACAGCATCATCATAAGATGGTGGAGTCTCCAACAGCCTAGATCCCTGAGTGACCACAGTGAGCAAGGCTCCCCTTCCCCCCTTCACTCTGCTGGAGTGATAGCATGAGCATACATTTTTGTTATTTTAAGCCAGTAAGGTCTGTAGCTGCTATGTTACCTAGCTGATCCTGACTGATTTTCAGGAAGGAAGCAGGTTGGACAGAGCGCTTTGATTTCTGCTCTTGCTGGTTGTACCACTAGTGTCCAGCTGTTGGGCGTGGTAGTGGTAACAGTGGTGGTTTCCCAGTGGTTGCAATATTGAGTTCCTACCACAGAAGTGCCGTAGAGCTTGTAAGTTGGCAGTCAGATTGAACTCTGGGTGCTTAGTATTTGGAATGGCAGTGGTGTGGTTTCCTCATCAGGTTGTGTGGTATGGTTTGGGTGTTATTCCTAGAAACTTAGCCTCACGTCCATTTTCTCAACCCTCCTAACAATTCTGAGCTAAATAATATCTTTTAACAAATCCCTGTCACGCTTCAACTATCCAGAGTGGATTCTATTATTTGTGGAAAAAGAACTCTGATAAAATTACTATATTTAATAAATCTCCTGTTCCATCAATTATCAGAGGCAAGTTATTTTATGAACTACTAAGAAAAAACAGACTAAAAAACTATTACATGCCATTAATTGAAAGACATATTCTCATTTCAGAGTTGTTTAAACTAGGAAAAAAATGTGCTTTAGGGTCAATGAAATGTGTTATTAGCAAAAGGAATTCTCCCCCAGATGAAACTGACAGCTGATTATGGTTTTAAAAGAACTGTATCATCTGGGAGGAAAAATAAAACCACACCCAGTCCTCATAAATGCAGAGATCTATGTTTGCTCAGTCCCAGAACAATCCCTTAAACACCAGCAGGAAGTGTAATACTAATCAGTACAGTGCCCCACAGAGAAATCCTCCACAGTGGCACTCTCAGAACACTGGGTAAGGGATCTCATGCTTGTGGGCAAGACCTTGGGTCAGCCAATCAGAAAATCCATAGCCAGAGAAGTATGTCAGCAAACAGATGCCATGAGATTTCCTAGTCCCATCATTTTCATTGTTATTCGTGGCCAAAAGAATATAGATGATGCTTGAGATTAGTCACCACTGTACACTGCTTTCTTTTTACTCCACTTTGTTCTCTTTCTTCCATCTCTAAATATTAGGAGGTTTGGGGGTTTTTTGGTGGGGGATTCGTTTAAAGGTAGTTCAAAGGCAGTTTAAACAAAGGTAATAGGATTATTAGAAGCCATGTTCACAGCTTCTAGAGGCTTGACTATAACTAGAGCGCGCAAACAGACATTACCCAGAGAACCATATTTGAGGAACAGTGGTCCTATGAGACAACATCTAGAAGCGATAGCTGGATGTGTCACTGAGCTGCCCTCCTTTGGAGAGGAGGTGAATTTACTGGCATATGTATGTGGGATGGTTGGATTATGTAGGTGAGGGCATTTTTGGAATCATATATATATAGGAAAACAATATGTGTGTTAGGCAAAGGGTGAGCTACAGTGAATACCTGCCATTCTGCTTTTTCAGGATCTCTCTTCTCTTGGGAGCCCTGCCCTCATCCCAGTGTCCATGGGGTTTTCTTGTGGGCCGCGTTAGGCAATTTGATCCTCATTAATTTCTTGATCACAGTTGATTGGCCCCAAGTTAAGCATCGAATTAGGCTGAGCCAATCAGGGTACTTTCTGAGAAATTTGCAAACTGCAAATTCTAAGAAAAAGAAGCTAGTGTCTGGAGTTGGATACCTCAACAATAAGATTTTAAACTTTGGGATTGTCTGAAGTCAAGATTCTCAGCATGTGGACCAGAAGAGCATTGGAAGCCAGTCTGGGGGTAAGGCTGACAGGGGCTGGGGTAGGGGCAGGGCAGGGAAATGAAGCAGACAGAAAATAATACAGATGACAAGTGGAGAGAAAACCTAATGGCTTTTGAGTCTATTCGTTCCAGTTGTTTTGAGGCATCCGTGTCTTTAGGTTTCAGCATCTGATTATAAATGTATCTTTTTTGCTTAAACCAGTTCTTAATTTTCCTGGGTAAGCTCATCCACTTTTCTGGTTTGACTACTACCCTTTGCTATTAAATCATAAAATGTTAAATTCAGCCTAGACCTCTCTCCTGAATCTCAGACCTGTTTATCCAACTGTCTATTGAACATCTGAACTTGGGCGTCCAATTGGCACCTCAAATGCATCATATCCAAAACTGAACTCATCTTCCCTCCTCCTCTAGCCCCCTTCTCATGTGTTCCCTATCTCAATAAATGGCATCGCAGTACCCCTAGTCATCAATCTGGGAGTTATCCCAGATTTTCCCTTTCCTCTTATCCCCATATCCTATAAGTCTAAGTCCTGCCAATTGTAACTCCCAAATGTCCTCAACGCTCTCCTTTTCTCTCACATCTACCCCCCCGCACCATTTCAGTCCCTGTCATTACTCCTTGCCTTCAATCTCAAAAGCTATCAATCCCTCCTTCCACCCAGCAGCTCAAATCATCCTTCTAATTTCTGGATATGATCACATTACTATTCTGCTCAAAATTCTTCAGTAGCCACAGTTTTCAGGATAAAATCTGAGCTCCTGCAGCTGGGTCGAATATTCACTCACATTACACTCAGATGTACAATGATATAAGTCTCCTCTGTTTCCTAGAACTGATTTGATCTTGCTCACAATGCCCTCGCCCTGCTGGGTAACAGGGGCAGGGGAACTAAAATTAATACACTTTGGTGAATTCAGTAGGGTCTCAAAATTTTTTTAGACAGTCTGTAAGTAATTCAGGTTTGGATGAGTACATATTTCAGATTATTTTACCCTTCTTGTTCTCATTTTCAAGATAGCATTTGGATTTATAGGGATCTTGTGAATTTCATGGCGTTGGAGGAAGGGGTCCCTGAGCAACATAGTCCTTGGGGTTGTGTCAGTTGGCATTTACTGAAATGTGGTTGGTCTGTTGTAAGTGAATTAGTGAATTACAACCCTGAGAGGAGCTGAGGCTAAAAGAGGTTAACAGCCCTGGGTGGGTATCTCAATTGGTTAAAACATCATCCCAATATGCCCAGGTTGCAGATTCAATCCCCAGTCAGGGCACATACAAGAAGCATCCAATGAATGCTTAAATAAGTGGAATAACAAATCGATGTTGTCTCTTCTCTCTCTCTAAAAATCTTTAACAAAAGAAAAAAAGGTCACCGTTTCATTCCCAGTCAGGGCACATGCCAGGGTTGCAGGCTCCATCCCCAGCAGAGGGCATGCAGGAAGCAGCCAATGGATGATTCTCTCTCATCATTGATGTTTCTCTCTCTCTCTCTCTCTCCCCCCCTTCCTCTCTCTGAAATCAATAAAAATATATTTAAAAAAAATAAATTTGCGGCGGGGAGTGGGTGAGTGATGGAAGGGGTTAATGGGGAAATAAGGGGACATCTGTAATATTTTCAACGATAAAGATAAATTTAAAATAAATAAATTTTAAAAAGGTTAATAACTTGCCCAAAGTCGCAAAGTTAGGGAAGTGGCAGAACCAGGAATCCATGCCACCCTGATTCTGGTAGGCACTTGGATCTGAGTTTAGGATTCCAGAGATAAGGCTGGTTTGGGAGCACTATCTTCATGGTATAGCTTCAGGGATGTGCTAGTCCATGGAGACCACGGAGAATGGGGTGAGCAGAGGGCCCGGTTCAGAACACTTAGGAACGTGAGGTAGGGTGGGAAGGCCTACCTGATGGCTCCTGCCTACGCTGATGTTCCCCTTAGGAGAGCTTCTAGGATGGGGTCACGCCTGTTCCATCCAGGGCTGAGCCATCCCGCAGGCGGCATTCCTCTCTGTCCCAGGTTCCCCCGTGGCAGCGCAAAGGCAAACCTCGACCAGTACTGGGTGGGAACTCAGTAAATGTGTTCAAAGAACTTGTGTTGGCAGAGCTGATCTCACCTCCTGGGGCCAGCGAATGTAGAGCCAGCCAGACCTCCTGGAGTGGGGAGGCAGATCCCACACCCAGGGGGGCGTGGGCGTGAGGGAGTATGGGGAGTTTTCAAGATGAGGAGGTCTCTTCCCAGGTGTGGGGAGGCAGAGTCTTCTACCAAATGTGAAGGGTGGTCTCCTCGGATATCGGGGTACAGCTTTGGCCTTTTTCAGATGCTGGGTGTGGAAGGTGCAAGAAATCCCGCAAGTAGGTGGGCCGCGCCATCCCCCCTCCTTGGGGAAGGATCAAGACAGAACTGCCCCTTCAACCCTCCTCCCGCCTCCGCCTGCCGCCTCCCTCCTCCCGCCACCCGCCATCTCGCCCGCACGCGGGGCGGGACAGTCCCCACCCCAGCGCACGACCAATGGCACGTGAGCCTGGAGCAACCAGCCAATTGAACGTCGGCAGCGGCGTGGGGGACGGCTCCGCTCCCCGCAGGCCGCGGGCCGCCGGCCTCCCAGGAGGCGGGGCTCTTCGCCGTTTTCGCCGTCCACCGAGCCCGGCCGAGCCCAGCCGAACGCAGCCGAGCCCAGCCGAACCGCGTGCCCGAGCCGCGGCCGCCGCCAGAGCGCCGCCCAGCAAGCGAGCGAGCGGCCGCGGCCGCGGAGGAGGCGCCGCCCCAGGGGGAGGAGGTACCCGCTCGCCGCAGACCGCCCGCGGCAGAGGCCGCCACGGTCCGGCCGCGGCGGGAGCGGCCAGCGGAGGCTGCGCGGCCAGGGGGAGGGTCGGGGGAGGGGACGTCGCCCCGACCCGCCTCCCCCGCCCCCAGCCCTCAGGCTTCCGAGCCTCAGTCGGCGGCCAGCATCTCGCTGCCCTGGACCCTCCGACGGGCGTGCACCGGTCTCAACTCAGGTAAGGGGGCCCTTCTCCCACGGGCATGGGGGCCGAGAACCGGGGACTCAGTCTCGGAGATAAAAACACATAGACCCACACAGAGACACGGAGACACAAGCCGGGAGAGAGACACAAAGACACAAAAGAGACGTACAGACCCCACGAGAAAGGGAGAGAGGCACGTCTACGGGGACA
Source organism: Miniopterus natalensis (assembly GCF_054644295.1). Classification (NCBI taxonomy): domain Eukaryota; kingdom Metazoa; phylum Chordata; class Mammalia; order Chiroptera; family Miniopteridae; genus Miniopterus; species Miniopterus natalensis. The sequence continues at coordinate 47,146,197 of NC_142092.1, read as the reverse complement.
GAGGGACACACAGCCATGAAGAAAGAGGGAGAGACACGAGACCCATACACAAAGACAGGGAGAACGACAGAGACTGATACAGAGATACACAAAGAGACAGATGGGGAGAGAAACAAGACATACAGCAGACACAGACACTCAGAGACGAGGACACACAGATATAGAGGGGGGTACACAGAGGCAGAGGCACACAGACACGCAACTGACCTGGAGAGAGTCCCACACAGAGGTCACACCTAAGTACACAGCCTTGGATAGGCAGACCCACACATGCCTGCCAGGGCCTCCACAAAGTTCCCTCTGTGTGAGCTGGCACCTCCGGAGGTCTCCTGGGCTGGGGAGGTGGCCAGGCCACAAAAAAGCTGATCACAGTCCCCACTCTCCAAGACCTTGGGCTTCCTGGGTCCCACGCACTCACAGAGTGCTTTAGAGGGCTGGAAGCCGGGTGGGCAGGGCCAGAACATGCCCACCTGTCCTAAGGAGATTGAGATACAGGCTGCCTACTCCAGCTTCCCCACTGTGGCTATAGCCCCCTCCAGGTGTCCAGAGCCAGGCCGGAGCATGGGGTGTTGGCTCTGTGGAGTATTTGGGCCTGCTGGAACCCAGTCCTCTGCCAGGGAGCCAGAGTTGAGGAAGAGGATTCTCTTCTCCTCTCCTAGGCATCATCCTGTCCTTTCTCCTCAACACCCTTTCCTTTACTCTGAACCGCCCCCCCACAGGCTCAGGACTGCAGGTGGACATCTCTGCTGCCCAGGAATCATTGAGAGTGCGGAGAGGACAGCCTCCTCGAAAGACCGGCTATACCTGAATTCTGCCTCGGCATGGGCCTTGCCATTGAGGCAGCCCCGCTGTTGGTCCAGCTGTCTGTGCTGGTCTGAGGGTGCTGCCCATCATGGGGGCAGCCATTTCCCAGGGTGCCCTCATCGCCATCGTCTGCAATGGCCTGGTAGGCTTCTTGCTGCTGCTGCTCTGGGTGATTCTCTGCTGGGCCTGCCATTCCCGCTCTGCTGACATCGACTCACTCTCTGAATCCAGTCCCAACTCTAGCCCTGGCCCCTGTCCTGAGAAGGCACCCCCACCCCAGAAATCTAGCCATGAAGGCAGCTACCTACTGCAGCCCTGAAGGCCCCTGGCCTAACCTGGAGTCTGGGACCTAAGTCCACCTCACCCAGAGCCTGGAATCAGGATCCCAGGGTCCAACCAGCCTAGGGTCCAGAACTCAAGAGTCCAGCTTGTCTGGAGCTGGACCTAGCAACCCAGACTCTAGCCAGCCTGGCTCCAAGAGGGGCCCTGGTGGCCCTGGATAAACAGGCCCAGGGTGGGGGTTCATGAGTTGGTGCTAGGGCCTGGGCCATCTGGACTCTGCTCCATCCCAAGGGCCAGGGGCTGGGTCCACCCTCTTCTTAGGCCTAGTGCCTATAGGCCCTCTCAGTTGGAGAAGCAAACTGGAATCCTTGGCAATAATGGGAGGGTGTCCAGGTTGGGCCCCTCCTCTGGTCCTCCCACTGTTTGCTGGATAATAAATGGAACTATGGCTCTAACCTGAGATTTTCTCCTCTTCCTGAGGGCCTTTCAGTAGCAAAATTAAAGGTAGGGGTGGGTTTCCAGACAGGTTTATTCGTGCAAAGTAGGAATGGGTAATGGTGATTGAGGGCCAAGTCCTGGGATGAGGTGCTGGGGCCAGGGCTGAAGCAGGGTGCTAAGGGCAGATGCTGGAACCTGATAAGGGGTGGGTCACATATTAGATGTTAAGGCTGGGCTTGGTACTAGGGTAAGGGGCTACAAGTACTGGGTTCAAGAAATAGGACAGGGACTGAGGCCAGGCCCTTAGGTCTTAGGTTTCACTTCCCTCACCAGGTTCAGCAGTTTGTCCAATTTTGCGATCTCCACAGCTGGACCTTTCTGTACTTCCTGCCCTTTCTTTTCCTGGGAAGGGAAGTACAGGGGGAGGAATGGTGAAGGATGGGTTACCTCTCTCTGCGTCCCAGCAATACCTCCTCTGCCCAGCCTGCCCCCGTTGTGCCTTACCCCTCCCCCCCCGCCCAGTTAGATTCTAGAGCCCTGCCTCCCCAACCCCTACCTGATCCTTCCCCAACTCAGGATAGGTGACACAATGGCCCAGCTGAAGCTTGCAAGAAGCATCCAGATCTGGCTCTGAACCTCGTAGGGACATAGTCTGGATGCTGGAAGTGGGGGAGGGTATCTACCCACTGACCCTCAGAAGAACAACCCTTTCAAGCCAGGAGGAGCTGTAGCCCTGGAAAGAGGTGGAGCCTCTGACTGTTGGGACTACCCTCACCACAGGAATGTCCCTGGCTGAGTTCTAACAGGAAGCTATGAGGTGTGTGTGTGTGCACGCGCGAGCGGGGGAGAGAGGTGTGAAAAAACCACAGGTGCCCCTCACCTAGTACTCTAATACTTTCAGGTCGTGTTCGGAGTGGGATGCCATTTGGAGCCAGCCTGCTGTGTCAGACATACCCGGGGTTTGGGGAGGGTGTCAGAAGACCCAGGAGGGCAGATGGGACATCCCATGGGATTCTAGACATCCTTGACTGGGACTCTTCCTCAGAGAAGCAGATCCTGAGTTTATGACCCCTCACCCTCCTACAGAGCACTGTAATGCTTTAGCTGGTAAGCTGGGCCCTGAGAAAAAGAGTTTGGGACACTGGGGGAGGGGGAGCGGTGTCGTCACTCACAGGCCTTGAGAGCTCCTTGGCAGACCAGCACCAGTCCTATCCTCCCTTTTGCACATGCAGTGGGGTATGGGCTAGGCTGGGGCAGCTGCCATTTCCTGCCTTCCCTCTTCTCCAAGCCCCTGCCCTCTCAGCCACCTGTGCTTACTGGCACCTGTCCCGGCCTTGCCTGCTGAGAGCCCAGCCTGGATCTGGCCTGGGCTGTGAGGTGGGAGAGAGTGCAAGGCCAACAGCCCCCTTCCTGGCCCCATCTTGGCTGCTGTCACCTTTTGGAGCTCTGATTTCCTCCTGGTATGACCCCTGCACCTGCTCCCAAATCTGTCTCCCCTCCCTTTCAGACCAGTGCCTTTGCGACTACCCAGTTTACCTCTATATTCTTGAAGCAGAGGACAAAGATCTTTTTCTGTCCTTCCCACACTCCCAAATTAAGTTCATGTTTTCTTCTTGGCATCATCCCATCTCCTGAGAGGTAGGGGACCTGGCTTTTAGTTCCAGCTTTATCATTAACCCCCTATATGACTTTGGGCAAATTCCTTGACTTTCTAAGCCTATTTCCCACCTATATATACAATAGGGTAAAATAATCCTTGACCTTTGACAAGCTTCCCATGGGAAGCTCCCTGGGCCAGAAGTTGGACCTGTGTGGCCAATCCCACGGGAAGGGCAGGGGGGCTGCTGCCGCCAGAGGAGGGTCAGGAGGGATGACCAGGGGACTTCTGTTTGCACCAATCACTTGGCTGCTGATAGGATCAGATGGCAATTTCACAGGAGCCTCAAATCCACCCAAGTATCAGCTCTCAGTTATCACCTGCTCAGTCACCAGATACACAGAGGCCAGCTCTCCCAGGCATGACTGACCCTTGCTCTGAGAGGAGATGGAACTGAGTGCGGGAGATCCTTGCCTCCCTGGGTCAGAATGGACAGGGCAGGTCCCACCCAGATCTACCATCCTCACTTCATGAGGGCTATACCCCTTCCCCAAGAGATGACCATCATCCCTCCCACAGAGCTGTCCAGCTTTGCAAGCTCAAGCCTGGGTCTCTCTCCTCCCTAAATTAAGAGCAGATTTTATCTGTTCCACTAATTGTGCTGCCTCCTTCCCCCTCCTTGAGGCCAACTAGCTGGGCTCAGCAAAGAACTTCAGGCCACACCCGACCACCCCAGCCCCAGCCCACCACAGCCTCTGGGCCACAGCTGCAGGCGCTTAGCAGCCTTCTGAGTATTTATAGCCAAGTCCAGCCCCTCCCCCAGCTGGCTACAATTACAGGCTTGGCCAAACTTCCAGCCCTTGCCTCCCTGGCCTTGGAAGGGAAGAGAACAGGCCAACACCAGAGGGATGGTACAGTACCTTGGTAGGGGTGCAGAGGGCCAGGTGTCAGTTGTTGAGAGAGACAGGCCCCTGCCCTTGCCTCAAACTGCAGTAAATGCCTCAAATTGCAACTACGAAGTACAGTCTTCAGGGCAACTTGGCCCAGCCCTGGCCAGAGTTTGGCAGAAAGCAAGTTCCATTTCCTCTCTTAGCAACCAAGTGGGCAGGACTGGACTCTGGGCTCCTGGGCTCTGGCTTTTAAGTTGGGCCGTTAGGCTCTGGATTCTAAGGCCTGAGTTCTTAAGTCTGAATCTGGACTCTGAGAACTAGACTTTGAGATCAGGGCTCTGGGCAATGCGGCCTGTATTTGGGGCCCTTGGGCTCTGGGCAGGGTCTCCAGTTCATTAGAGATCTCAGAAAAGAACCATAGCTCTAAAGGAGGGCTGCCTGGCTGCTGACCTAGTTGTCGCGGCTCATTTCCTTCTTCCCTGAGTGGTCCCACAGTTCCCAGCACAGGGACCTCTGGAGCTGAAGCCCTGTGTAAGCCCAGCCAATGAAACAGTGACTAAGCCCCAAGCACCCTGCCTGAGTGACCTGGTCTACACCAAATAAGCCAATGGTGCCCACATGCTTCCGCCAGGCTTCAGACTCATATGGTCACCTACTCACTGGATATCACCTGGGGGCCCACAGGAAACTCAGATTCAGCATGTATAATCTGATCTCATTGTCTCCACAAACCTGCTTCTCCTATGCTCCTCATTTGGGCTCTGACATCATCCTTACCCTGGGCCTCTCAAGCCACAAACCTGGGGGCCAACCCCTGGCTCCTCCCATCCCCCACCACCCAGGAGACTATTTCCTTTGGTAGCCCAAACTCCCCAAGCATACCTTTGGCATCTTGCGCAAGTTGGGTGAGAGTTTGAGGCAGGTGACATGCCCACGGTCATCACCCACAATGATGATGGGGTGGATGGGATTGAACTGCACGTGGGTGATCTTGTTCTTCTTTTTGGCCACCACGGGCTGATTGCAAATGGCATCGTACTTGTTGATGGATAAGTCAAACACGTGGGTCTGTGGAGAGGTGGGTGTCAGCACACTTGGGGCTAAAGAGGCTTCAGAGGAACCACCCCTGGGCTTTCTGGGGAAATAGGATAGAAGCCTAGCACACTGGAGCTGGAGGCTGGAGAGAGGGCATTTGTGTCTGTTTATGTTTTTCCTGTGGTTGAGGAAATGAAAATAAAAAGCTTAGGAGAAAATTTAAGTCTATTCAGAATTAGCAATAAAAGCAACTACCATTTATTTAACACTGCTGTGTACTAGGGTCTGGGTTGTATCACCTAATTATAACCCTCAGAGCTGCTCTATAAGGTAGGTTCCGTTATCTCCATTTTATAAATGAGGAGATAGAGGCTCTTAAGGCTAACTTGCTAGTAAGTAGCGGCCAGGGTTCATACCAGTTAATATATGTAAGGTATTAAGATAGTGCTTGTCACATAAGTGCTTAACAAATGTTTGCTCTTATTTTTACCATGCCCTAAGTCCAAACCATTAGCGACTTTTGCCTGGACAGCTGTGGCAGTGTCCTAACTGGATGCCCTGCTTCCACTCTTGCTCTTCTGCTACAATCCATCCTCTATGCAGTGGCTAGACTTACCTTTATAAAAAAATCTAAAATCCTCTAATAGTCTCCCTCGGCACTATACATAAAATCCAGGTTCCTTATTCTAGATTCTCCACTCTCATCTCATACTTTCTCCCCTTTGTTCACTAAACCCCAGCCACACCTGCCTGCCTATTCCTAAAACCCCTCAAACTCACTCTCACCTCAGGGTGTCTGCACTAACTGTTCCCACGTGCACTAACTGTTCCCAGTGTGGAACTCCCCCCCCCCTTCACTTGGCTGGCTCTTTCTTGCCATTCAGCTCTCAGCTTGAGTATCACCTCTTAGCAGAAGCTTTACCTGACTACTCTAAGAGACTACCCAGTCCTTTTCTTTTACATCACTCTCTTTCTAAAATATAACAGCTTTATTGATATATAATGCACCCATTTAAAGTACAGAATTCTTGTTTTTTAGTATATTCAGTTATGCAACCATCGCCACAACCAATTTTAGAGCATATTCATCACCCCAAAAAGAACCCTGTGCCCATTAGCAGTCATTCCCCATTTTCTCCCACCACCACCCCCAGCCCTAGACCACCACACATCTACTTCCTGTCTCTATAGATTTGCCTATTTAGACAAATATAATCATATAATATGCGGTCTTTTGTGACTAGGTTCTTACACTAAGAATGTTTTTAAGGTTCATCCATGTTGCAGCATGTATTAGTACTTTATTCCTTATTATTGCTGAATAATAGTCCCTTTGGAGGTACATTTTGTTTATCCATTCATGAGTTGATGGACATGTGAATTTTTTCCAGTTTTTGACCATTAAGAATAATGCTGCTATGAACATTTGTATGCACACCAACCTCTTAGAATTTCTCCTAGCACATAACACTCTGGGAACTTTGCTGTTGCTGCTTTTTGTCTCGTTCCCTTCCCTAGAATATAAGCTCTGTGAGGGCAGGGACCTGAATCACTAGACCCTGGCCTGGAGCTAGAGTTGGCCCTTAGTAAACATCTGTTCAGCAAATAGATGACTGACTGACTTTAACGGGATGCCTTAATCACTATATTCTTTCCTTGGGTAGGTGCCCCTCAGTTTATATCAAAGTCCACAAGGAAAATGGGTTTGCATCTCAGAATTTTCTTACACAATATTTTTTGCTGAGCTTTTACCAGTTCACAGTGTTGGACTCCCATCTCCCCTTCTAATTTGCACACTTCCAGGGATGGGGACTCCACCACCTTTTAGACACTATTTCAATCACAGATCAGCTCTGACTCAAGTTTGTCTTTACGTCAAGCTGGTACTTGCCACTCTGTAGCTCCCATGCCAGGGGCCTCAGAGAAGGTAACTGCTCCTCACGGCATCTCATCCCCCAGAGCGCTCTCTCCTTCAAGATGAATAGCTGCATCCTTTCCTTGAGGCCTTGTGGGATGAACAGTTCCTCTTCTGACAGAGCCCTGGGTGCCCTGGCCCTTGAGAATACACGGACAGTCCTGGCCTGGGCACGGGGTATGCTCTCCCGGAGGAAGACCCTGGGATATTTCGTCCTATCTCCAGTAGCGGCTCAGCAGGGTCAGGAAGACGATACTCACCTTCCCATTGGTGGTGACTGCTGCAAACACAGTAGAAGAGTATGGTGCCCAGGCCACATCGCCCACGGCTGAATTTAGGTCATAGATGAACATCGGGGTCCTGCAGGTGGGGGGGTTTAAAGTTAATGACACAGAGGGTTCACAGTGCTGGAGCCCACAGCCCCAGCCCAGGGTGGGGCCTGAGGAAGGGCAGGACCAGGGACAGGCCCCTCACTTGACAGTGTGGTCCCAGATCTTCACTGTCCAGTCGGAGCTGCAGGACATGAAGACCTTGCTGTGGTATGGGTTCCAGGACACAGCATCTACTGCCATGTTGTGGGCATCATAGGTATCCAGGAATTGGCTGGAGTAGGATTTAGAGCACTGGGGGTTGAGTAAGGGATCAGGGGTCAGGAGTGAAAGAGAGGTCAGTAGCCATCACTTCCTTTGGGGCCCTGGAGGATCAGAACCTGAGACTCCTCTTCTGCCCTTATCCCACATCACGGTCACAGCGAAGCTGGGGCCAAGCCAACAGCTGCTCTTCTCACCCACAATACATCAGGGAGAAAGGAGTGATGGGGCACTTATAATTTCCAAAGATTAAGCACCTGAATTAATCTGAAATATAATTATATCACTTATAAATTATAGAACACATATACTCATGTGAACAGGAGTTTAAGTTTCTTTTTCCTTAAGTTTCTTTTCCCTAGGCCTTTACGGCCATACACTCCCCTTGATTCCGGACAAAGCAATTAAGGAGGTGACGCAGCTGTGGACAATGTATCCTTGAACAGGCATGGTCAGGCCGACCCAACCAGGAGTCAAGATATCATCAAGACATCGCCAGATGACCAAGAATAATAGCTGACACCTGTGGACATCCAGGGCTGCACAATAGCTGCATTCTGTTCCCAGACTCAGTTTACCCCATTTCCCTATGTAGCCCTATCCCTCAGGCCATTCCTTAAGACAAGTTTTGGATTGTCGTATGCTCCCTGTCTTCTTGGTTGGCTGGCCTTCTCAATAAACACCTTATATGATTCAACCCTGCCTCTGTTGAATTGGATACAGAAAAAGGCAGCCTGAACCCCACTGGGGTTTCCCAGTAACAGGAGGGGCTTAGGGGCCTGGGGGTTGGAGTGGACAGGGGAGCCTTCCTGGAGGGAAGGTGCCATAGTCTGCCCAGCAGATTCCAGGGCAGGTAGAAAAGGCCTTTCCTCTCTGAGCCAAGGCGAAGTAGGTCTGGAGGTCCTAGGGTCTGACGAGAAGGTTCCTGGGTACTTAGGTTTAAGTCGCCCTGTAAGGAGCTGGCACAGGGGCCAGATTGCAAAGGCCTGTGGACAGACAGAGCCCTGGGTCCATCTGAAGCCCACAGACAGAATCCTTGCAACAGTGATAAACCTCCCACCTTGCCCAGGTAAGGGCAGGTGCAGAGACGGGAACAAATCCCAATCTCATGATTTCCTGTTCCATTTCTTATCCTGACCAGCAAGCCTCTAGGCCCTCCCTCCTGGAGACAGTGTGACTGACTGGTCTTATTCTCTCTTGGGCCACCACTGGGAACGGTGGAGAGGGGGTGGGGACCTCTTTTGCATTCAGGCCAGCTCTGGCTGGGCCTCAGGGGCTCCCGGGAGGCTGCCTGTAATTAACATTCTGGTCTCTAAGCCTAAGAAAAACTTGCAGTAGAGCTATTTCTGGATGGATGGAGAGGTTCAAAGGCTGTTCACCTACTAACACAGACCTTGCAGAAACTGGCCATGAAGTTCCATCCTGCCGGCTGGAACACACCCGATATTCAGAGATAAATTTTCTTGTTACTTGGCCTTCAAAGCTCAGCTCAAGTTCAGATCTCCGCCAGGAAATCTTCCCAGAATGTTCCAACTCCCCCAACTCCCACTCCCACCTCTACCCCCTCCACACCCCAGAAGGGAGGGAGGGCCCTGAGGGAAAGATGCTGGGCTGGGCTAAAGTCACTCTTTAGATTCTTCTCCCCCTTTCTCGCAGTCAGCCCCTCTTTCTGCCACCCAATCAGTTCAAGAAATATATTCTCTTCCCCCGAGAAGCCTTCTAGAATTGATGAGCACTAAGGTCTGTCAGAATAGGGTCTGATGATAAGGTTCCTGGGTACTCAGGTTTAAGTCGCCCTGTAAGGAGCTGGCATGGGGGGCCAGATTGCCTCACCTTGTAGATTTTTCCCTCCTCTGTGCCCACTAGGAACATGTAGTCGATCTCTCTGTGGAAGTCAAAAGCAGTGCCACAGCCTTGGAAGAAGAGGGAGCAACCTTAGTTGGGTCCTGGGCAGGAGGTTCCCAGCGCCTCCCCTCCAGAGCAGGCCCCCTGGACAGCCTGAGCCCAGGCCCTGTGGGGGCTGCGGCCAGCCAGGCAAACAGAAACCGGCCCTCGGGCCTGCTGCTGGTCCCAGGCAGTTTGGACTCTGCACACTGCCAGGGCTTCTGCAGACAGGAATGGGGCCTGGGTAAACAAGGCAGGGATTGAGTTTAACAGGGTCAGGGTCAGGGTAAACAGGGACAGGGTCTGCAAACAAGGATGTCGTCTGTGCAAACAGGGATATAGCCTGCATAAACAGGGTGGGGATTGAGTAAACAGAGACAGAATCTGGGTAAACAGGGACCTGATCTGCATAAACAGGGTTGGATCTGCATAACAGCACCTGATCTGCATAAACAGGAACAGGGTCTGCGAACGGGAATGAGACCTACATAAACAGGGAGGGTCTGCAAACTGCCAAGGCCTGGGCGGAGGGAGCCAGGCTTTCCCATTACCTCCAGTCCTGGCTCCAGCTGAAGTGGAGGAGCGAGTACTCAAAACTGGGGAGGGCCACCATCACTGCCCCACACAGGACCTGAACGCCGTGGCCAGGCCTAGACATGAGTGAGCTAAGGCTCCTACCCACTGTGTGTAGCTGTAGCCCCTCTGGACCTTCCATGGTGCTGCCTTCCACCTTCAGCTTGATGATATCTGTGTGAACCAGCTCACTCTGCAGTCACAGAGGGGATGGGGAGGGCACATGAACTGGGCTGGATCAGCAGGGTTAAGGGGGAGTCCCTTTTCCATTCGGCTCACCCCATTCCCCAGCCACCCCTGCATGACCCCTTCTGGGAAACAGGCACCTTCACAAGCGTCCAAGACACGATCCTGCCATCAGACGACACAGAGAAGAAGTTAAGGTTGTTGTCCATGTCATCCTTCTGCCACTTGACCTGAAACACCCCAAACTGTGAGCTCTGGCACTCTGCATGGGTATTGCATTAGGACTGTGAGCTGAGCAGGGCTCCCTCAAGAACCCATCTGAGGTTCAGAAGCAAATCTGAAAGCCTATTTCCCAGAGTCCCAGGATAGGCCCACCCTCCTTCCCTCCCTCCTTCTATTGTTTTTCATTGTTGTTGTTAACCCTCACCCGAAGGTATTTTTCCATTGATTTTTAGAGAGAGTGGAAGGAAGAGAGGGAGAGAGAGAAAAACATCGATGCTAGAGAGATACATTGATTGGTTGCCTCCTGTATGCTCCTTGACTGGGCCTGGGATGGAAACTGCAACTGAGGTACATGCCCTTGACTGGGAATTGAACCTGGGACCCTTTGGTGCATGGGCTGGTGCTCTAACAACTGAGCGCACCAGCCAGGGCCTTCTATCCATCTCTATCTCTCTTATCCCTCTTGCCCTGACTATCCTGGGGCAACAGTGCCAAGTCAGAGCACGGCCCTAATCCACTGGCTTGTCAGTGGAGGTGCTCAGTTCCTCCCTGGTTTGGTTCAACCCCCTCACATAGGGCCTGGAAAGGACAGGACCCATCAACCAGTTTCCTCATTTATAAAACAGGAACCAAAACAGCACAGGTTTGTTGTAAGGAAAAAATGACATAATAAATGTGAAGCCCTTAGGTCAGAGCATCGCATATAGTAAGTGTTCAATAAATGTTAGCTGATATCCTCATTATCACTATCATCCTAGGAACTGGGGTGCAAATGTTCTGCAGCTGGCTTTTCCCTGCTTGCCCCCTCCCCGATCTCCTCTTCCAGGCTTAGCCTTTCTCTAGGCAGTCTTTCCTCTGTTCTCACCTTCACTTCACCACTAGCTCCTGCTCCCAGAATCTTTCTCTCAAATCTCAGATTTGAGCTGCATTTCTCCATCTGCAAATTGGGGTTAATAATCCTGCCCCACCCATCTTCTCAGGGCCAGAAGCAAACATATGGGAAAGTGTTTTGGAGACAGAGCTGTTGTCTTACGAAGATGACACGCTTCAGGCTCAAGTTTCTGTTGCCAGATGTGGAGGCTGGGCTAAGCCATGTCCCGGAGGGCTGAGGAGGGGCTGGGTGCCTGGAGCCTTCCATCCTCCTGCTCCCTCCAGACCTCCCATGCTGGGACCAGGGTCCCTTCCCCAGTCACAGGCAGAGGCCAGTGAGGGAGGGCAGGAACCCAGTGCCACTGCCTGTAACCACAGCTGTCACCATGGCTGTTAAGGGGTACTGGCGGGGGAGAAAAAAGGGGTTGCTGCTTCCCAACCACTACCCAGGCCTGGTGGATTAGAGCTGCAGGAGGGTAGCTGCTCTTTTGCACTTTCACTGGGGGCCTAGAACACCATGGAGCCTCTGAGACACAAGTCAGAGCTGGCCCTGATGCTGAGACCAGTTCCCTTTCTGTGTAAAGATAGTCCCTTTAAAGAGGGGAGGGGACGGGGGTGTCAAAGGCCAGGCTGTAAGAGGCGCTAGGGAGCTACAAAAGGAAGTGTTTAATGAGCTGCCGCCAGCATGCATGGAAATTGTATTTCACACCCCACTTAGCAGCCTGATGCCCAATGGGGGGTGATGTGTGCATTTACAAGTGCATGTGTATGTGTGTAAGTGTGTGCAAGTCACACACATGCTCCTGGGGTAGAGGTGGGAGGGTAGGAATAAAGTGTGTGGGGGTACAAGTGGCAAGTGGGGTTAAGAGAATGAATGAATGCCCAGGAAGCAGGTGGTAGGGAGGACATGGAGGCTGCTTAACAGATTCTTTCTCTTATGCCTTATCTGATTAGGGCAAACCTGCTTGACCCCAGTTTGTGCTCATTTATCTTTCTTGCCACTTTCCCCAGTGTTGTACAGAACACACACACACACACACACACACACACACACACACACACATCCAGCAAAGTGTTGCTGGTTGAGGCTTCACAGTGGGGCATGAACAGCACTGGGCTACTCAGGCGGGCTCCCTGGGGAAGTAGCCTGTGTAATGAGACAGGAACCCAGCCCTCTTTGAACAGGCAGTTTTCTCCCTGCCTCCAAAACCTTCCATGGCTCCCTGCTGCCAACAGAACAAAGTCCATCTGCCCCAGCCTGGCATTTGAGATCCAAAATAACCTCCTTAGTCTCCCTGAGACACAGACCCTTTGAGAAGGACCTAGACTCTGATGTCTTTTATGTATCATTCACCAGCCTGGCTCTCCTTCAAGCTCCAGGCTCATGCAACCAACTGGCTGTAGGACACCTCCTCTGGCATCTTGTATTAACTTCTGGCCAAACCTGTTCCTCTTCTGCATTTCCCACTTCTGTGGATGTCCTGCTGGGTACCCCAAATGATTGTCCCAGGCACCTCAAGTCAGAGCCCCAGGCAGCATCACCAGCTCTTCCCTTTTCCATAAGAAATCAGTCGTTTCCTTTTATTGGTTTACTGCTTCAACAGCTCTGGACCCTGTCTTCTCATTTCTCTCTGCGCTGCCTCTGTCCTAACTGCAGCCAGAGTAAATCTCCAAGACATAAATATGACTGTGTTACTCCTCTGCCCCAAACCCTCTGATGGCTGGGTAGTGATTTTCAAACTATGCTGGGGGGTGGGGGGAAATCTTAGGAGCCTGGGGAAAGTACCTCAGGAGATAGGGGGAGTGATAACAGGGGACCCTCAAACAAGTATGACCCTGATCCTACCAGTGCAGCTCCCCTCTCGTCTTTTTAACATATCGGGCTTCCATACGAACACTTCATTTGAAACCACTGGCCTACAAAGTCCAAGCTTCTTACCTGCTGGAGACGCACACTCATGACTGGGTGCCTGTGCTTGTCTCAGTCCTGCCCCCTCCCTGTCTCTCACACTGTGCTCCAAATGATGTGCTGTTTCCCAGCAGGCCACTGGGCTTGGTGCCCCTGTGTCATTGCACCTGTGACCCCTTTGTATCCTTCTTCATCTCACTGATACTTTCCCATCCCGCCCTCTTGGCCCTGCTCCGCCTCCTGGACAATCCGTGCCCCTCCTCAGTGCCCCGTGAGCCCTCTGCGGCCCATAGCACACTGCCTGTCATGCTCAGCCTATGGCTGTGGTTATCTCCCCACTAGGACTCCAGAGACCAAGCCCTTAAGCATCCTGGATTCCCAGAGGAGCAAACAGGGAGGAGTTACCAAGTGGGTGAATGAGAAAGAGCAGGCGGAAAATGCGGGGAAGAAGGGAGCAGGAAGTGAGTAAACTAGTGAGAGACAGGCAGGCCCCTCCCATGGCCCAAGCCATGATTCCAGCCAAGAACTCTAAGTCTTCGGTTTTGCAAAGGCAGCAGCCCTGTTTTCCTGACAGGATGGTGAGAGAGCAGAAGGCCACCCCTCTCCAGATGGGTTCCAGTCTCCCTGGCATCTGCCCAGCGAGAGGGAAAATGTGGCTTCTGCATGCCCCATTTCTTTCCCCAACCTGTTATTTGACTTAGAGAACCTAGCAGAGTGGGAGCAGGGTGGTTGACCTGGCCCCTTGCCTTCTGCTGGGCTTGAGGAGGGTGGTCAGGCCAACCAGAGATGCTTCATGCTTAGCCCTGGATTATCTGAGAGTGGGGCCAGGGCTGACACTAGTTCAGGCCTGTCAAAGCATCTCTTTTCTCCTCGCCCCGGGCTTTAAAATCCCTGCAGACATCTCTGGATGGAGGCAATGAACTGGGAAGTGTGTTTTTCGGTAGAGAGAACTCCGAGGCTACAAGGTCGGGCCCCTGCTTTGGTGGAGGGGGGGTGTTTAGTGGGTGGGGTGCTTCCCTCCCCCTGCCCTGGCTCTTGAAGGATGAAGCTGAAAGAGCACCATGTCCTCTGTGCCTGGACAGTCCACTCTCTGCTCAGGCCTGAGAGCTAAGAACCAATACCTGGGACAGGTGCCCACATGACTCAGAGAGCTCAGGACCAGAAGAGGCAGAAGTGCAGGGCCTGAATGCAGACTGGTTGGGGCATGGGGCAGAAGATGAGAAGACAGTCCCAGCACTGCCTGATGCGCCCAGAGGCCTTGGACAACTTGAGGTAAAAAACTATCCTTAGATTCTCCCAGACCTGCCCATGAGGTCAGGGTACACAGCCTCAGAGGGAAGGGGACCTTTGGAACACAGTGAGGAAGGGCCTGCAAAGCCAGAGCCATTGAGAAACTATGAAATGAAATCCACTCCCAATTGTAATAAGATGGGAGACAGGGTGAAACCTAGATCCAAAGTCCAGGTAATAGTCCCTTTCTATGTCTGTCTGGAGAAGAGGGGTGCTACAGAGAAGCCTCAGGGTCAGACCTTGCCTACCAGGCCTTATGGTCCCACTCAGAGGGTGGGCAATGGGCAGCACCCACACTGCCTGGGAGTTCCCCCAAATCTAGCCCAGATGGAAGAGAAGAGCCTTTTGGGGAGTTGAGGAAGCCACAGACAGGGAACTTAACATACTCAGCGGAGGCCTATCAGGCCCTGGAGGCTTCTAGCCACAGGCTCTGGGTCACTACTCACCATGCTTAAGAGAACCTTAGCAGACAGATGGGCCCTTTTGATGGGATCTCTGGGGCAGCAGACACAGCTCTTACTGCAGACCCTCTTAGCTTCTAATTCTCACCTTCTGTCCTTCTCGGCCCCTTCTCAGACCCTTGGTCTCTGTCATCCCCATGTCCCTCCTCCTCTCCAAGGTCCCTTCCTTCAGTGGCTCCCAGGCCCATACACTACTCACCCATACCCACATCTCCCCTCCCGGTTCGAGGCTGACCTGCCACACAGGGTCCGTGTGCTTGCCAGACTTGGCTGAGCTGCGGAAGGCGGGCAGGGAGTGGGGCTTCTTCAGGTTGTAAATGGCCACGTTGCCGTCATAGTGACCCACCACCACCAGGTAGGGGTGGTCCACGTGCATGTCGAGACACATGATGCCGCTCTCGCTGCTGAAGGTGTATTCAGGGAAGCTGGGGTTCTTCATGCTGTAGAACAGCAGCATGCCCCGGCTCTGCTTCATGAAGTCATCTGCCCCGGGGAAAATGGGCCTCTGCAGTTGGAGGATCCAGTTGCCCTGCCAGGAAGCCCTCATGCCCCTTCCCCACTGGATGAACAAGCCCCGTCCTGCTCTGCCTCTGCCAGAGACTGTGGGCTTCCTCTCTCGGCTTAATCTTCTCTGTCTGTGAAATGGGATCGTAAGACTTGGCCTACCCTTTCTCAGGGTTCACAGGAGGATCCAACAACCAGTAAAGGTGACCAGGCTTATCTGAGGGACTGACCGTCATTCTCTTTACACTCCCTGGGGTACAGGAAAGGGGTATACAGGCTCAAAAAAATTGCTATGTGAAGAATGTGTGTGGGCTTCAGAAGGAGCAGTATTCTCAGAGAGGATTCAGATGTCTGGGCCAGGGGCAGGTTGCTGTCCTTAGATGCCTGCATGATGCCTATGTGCCTCCCAGCCCTCCCGCCAAGGACAGGGTTTCAGTGTGGACTAACATGGAATTGTCTATAAGAGTCCCAAACTAGCCACCTCCAGGCATTTTCCCATATCTTCTGGCCCCACAATCCCTGAACTCTAGCCCTAGGCATGCTCCCAGAATCGAGAAGTCCCAGGCCAGCCAGTCAGGCTTCTACAGGCCACTGTGCCATCCTTCTGGCCTGGGCACAGCTTTTGGTGATTAACCATGGACCACTTGGCAGAGTTCCTCCTCTCTGCCTGCCCCATGTCAAGGGAGTGCTTCCCACTCTTTTTAAAAATCTCTGTATACTTAGTGCCCTGACAATTCAGTCACTGAACAGAATCCAGTCCCAAGCCTTCAAGTCCAGCTCTGCTGCCACCAGCCCAGGACCCTTTCCAAGTTCAGAAGAGCCAGAGCTGGAGAGGTGGAAGGTTAGAGCCACCCTCCATCTTGGGGGCCTATGCTAAGGCAGCCTTTGGCTGAGAAGAGGGCTCTCTCCCCCACATGGTGGTCAGGAAGGCAAATGCTGCTGCTCTGGGGAAAGTGAGCCCCTCCCCGGTGGGTGCCCTGCCTTGTATATCTTATTACAGATGAGTAGGCCTTTTACTTAGCCTTCCACCAAAGGATGGAGTAAGCATGGATAGCATGGGCGGGCAGGCTTGCTCTCTCCGGTGGGAGGCTTGCCTCCTGCTAACCCTGCTCTGCTGGATAATCTCTAAGCCCTCTCTGACTTGGTCCTCAGTGATCCACAAGATTTGGAGGAGGAGAATCAATCACCTCCTAGAGCCTGATTTGGCAGTTCTCAGAAAACCATGGTCTCAGGGGAGGGATAGCTTAATTCCACAATTGACCTCTCGCTGCCCTCAGTTCCCTCTGCTAGGGCCCAGGCAGAGTAGTTCCCAGTGAAGAGTATGGGTGGATGTCTTCTTGAACTGGCAATCACCATTGGGGGCCTCAGCCTCCCAGCTTTATCCTTGCTCTGCAAGTAATAGCTCTAGATCATGGGGGGGGTCACTCTTGAGAGTTCTGGCTATCAGGAGAAGCCTGGGCTCCTGCTCAGGATTCAGGGAGAGCAAGACAGGCAGAGGGCATAGCGGAGCATCAGGCTAAAGCCAGGTCAGTGGACACAGGGAAGTAGATGACAAGCTGCAAAGACAAGGATATTGAGCCAACCCTGGACAGCAGGCCCCCTCCTCTCTTACTGAGTCCAGTTCAGGGCTCACTCTAAGGCAGCAGCTGTCTAATGACTCCCTTTATTAAGTCATACAACAGGCACATGGAGGGGGACTGTGGTAGGCTGAATAATGGCCCCCCCAAAGATATCCATGTCCTAATCCCCAGAACCCATAAATATGTTACTTTGCACAGCAAGAGATTTTACGGATATGATTAAGTTTAAAACCTTGAGATGGGGAGATTATCCTGGATTATCTGGGTGGACCCAAGGTAATCACAGGGGTTCTTATAAGGGAAAGAGGAAGGCAGGGGAGTCAAAGAAGGAGATGTAACAACAGAAACAAATGTCAGAATGATGCAATTGCTAGCTGGAAGGGAGCCACAAGCCATGGAATGTGGGCAGCCTCTAGAAGTGGGAAAAGGCAAGGAAATGGATGTTCCCCTAGAGCCTCCAAAAGGAATGAAGCCCTGCCAATCCCTGATTCTTGTTCAGTGAAATCTATTTTAGACCTCTGACCTCCAGAACTATAAGATAATAAATTTGTGTTGTTTTAAGCCGTTATGTTTGTGGTCATTTGTTATAGTAGCAATAGGACACTAATTTTGTAGGCACTCAGGAAAGGCTGGCCCAAACCTCACTTTTAGGAATTCGAAGGAGATGCCCCCATATATAGCTCCTTCTCCTGGGATGGTTTAAAAGCAGTCCCTCTAGAAGTCAGGGGGATGGATGCAATGATCCTCAGCACTTCCGATGACGATAATGAAATCCTCCCTCAGTTTCCAACACCCCAGCCCTGCCACCTTGGACTCCAGGAACAGAAATGCCCCTTGGATTAGGATTTTCACAGTCCCCAATGGCAGGGGACCACCCCAAGGCTGCCCCATCAGTGCCAGAGGGTTCAAAACCCCCGGCATGGCCCAGAAGCTGTGGTGCCAGGCTGGGCTCAGTCTCCCAGGCAGCTGGGCTTTTCCAAGCACTCTCATCCAATTAGAATTCATATTTAAACAGTGTGGGAAGTAAGAGCAAAGCCTCGGAGACAGAATACATCAAGCGGGACATTTAATTTGATTTAGGGAAAATGAGGCAAACATTTGAGAACCTAAATAACTAACCAGTAATTAAACTAACAACAGGAATGCCCTTGCACTACAACTCGGCGAGCACAGTGGCCTTTATGGACTGTATTTACAAAGAGACCTGACAACATAATTAGTCCCGTAAATTTCACGCAGCCTGCGGCCGGGGAGTGATGGATTTTGTGTGTGGAGGATGAACAGGGAGAAATGAGGTGGATGAATTTCCATTTTCAGTAAGTGAAATTAACATTGCTTAATTAGTGAAGCTGACAAATAAATGATCAGGGAAGATTTAAATCCCTGCAAGTGTATATTTGGCCTGGGCAGGTGCGGGAACAGGCCAGGATGTGGTGTGACTGAGGGAATGGGTTTAGTGCCCAGGACTCAAGGCCTGACTTTGGCTCCTTTTGATGGTGCGTCCTCCAGAGGGAGGCTAGGCTAAGGGACAGCTGGGAAGTCAGGACCACACAGAGTTTCTAAGATCTGTTCCATCATCCCTGCCTGAAAAACCATAAGGAGTCCCCATTCCCGTGCCATGAACTGCCTAATGAGCTGGAAAGGATCGCATCAGAGCAGCAGGCTGACATAAATGCAACCCAGCTCTGCCCCCTTTCCTGGACAAGCTCCCTTTGCCCTCCAATGTTCCTCCATCTGCTTTCACCTGCTGATAGCCTTTTTCTCCACTCTGCTGGGAACATGGAGTCTGGCCCTACAGGGCACCCAGTCTCTGCCCCGTACGCAGCCTGGCATGCCCATCGCCTGGCACCCAGCAGCCCCAGAAGGGAGGCAGGTGTGGATGCTTCTGTGCTGCTGCAGGCAATTACCTGGACTCCCTTTCCCCACTAGCTTGCTCCTGGTCTGGCTCCAGGCAACCTGCCCTGTCCCCAAAATGGGTGATTGGCCCCTATCCTTCCTAGGATACATAGCTACCCCTGCCAAAGTCATATTTGGCTGGGTCAGGGAATAAATGTCTGGGAATTCCAGGCAAAAGGAGGCCTGGGCTGAGCTCACCAGGGTCAAACCCAGTGACAAAACCCAAATGCTCACTCCAGTGTTTGTTCACATGAGGCAAGTCTGATGACTGAAGGCTGGCATCTGGGAGCATCCAAAGACAGTGTGATGGATGCTGGTGAGCCAGCTGTTCCTTACAATGACCCTGTCCAGTAACTGGGTGCCTATGGCCTTCCTCAGTTTTGCCTTCTTTCTTCCAGGGAAGCCCTGGGCACTCAAGAGCATGGGACTCCCAGAGGTGACCTCAGGAGTAAATCCAGGGGCCCTCCTGAGTCCCAGCCCTGCTTGGGTCTGCTCAGGCCTCTGCAGAGTCTTACTAAGATATGCTGGGCTCTGGAGAACAGATGTCTGTCTGAAAGCTGGTCAACAACTCTTGTGCCAGTAACATCAACAGCAAACACCACCACTGCCATCAGACCCTGCTCTCTCAAAAAGTAGGTAGGGACCTCATCTGATTCCCCTCTGTCCCCACAGGCTTCTATCTCTTCTCAGGTACTCTGAGGGTCCTACAGGAAAGCTAAGGGAAAGACCAATAGACAAATCAGCAATGATTGTCCTTTATGTGTGGGTGGTCCCACAGCTTACAGGGCATGTTTGTCCCCTTATTTTTACAAGTGTGCCTCACAGTAGCCCTCACAGAGGGCTGGCAGGTGTTAGCCTCTTCCTGTCACCAATGAGAAAACCAAGGCTCAGAGAGGCTTCTGACCCCAGGTTACACTACTGGAAAGTGATCCTCCAGCCAGAAAGTTTGCAGCTCAGTGGCACCTCCCAGGCATGTGGATATGGCTGAAAAGACCAGCAAAGGACAAAGAGACCCTTCCTGGGCAAGTGTCTGTCTGAAGGAGGCTGCTGGGTCTATTGGAATTGAGGTCATCTATTCCTTGAGGGGGTGGGTTACTTTTCCCCACTGCTCCTGGTAGAGCTGCCTCCATGGACAGTCTGTATGTGACTCTGATCAGCCAACCCTACTTCTGGCCCTGGGTGGAAGGAGGATGGGGATAGAGCCCAAGCAGTTTCTCCTCCCACCTGCTAGGGACGCTCCCCGCCGCCCCCACCTCAGGCTTGGGCAGAGAGCCCAGGCTGAAAACAGCCTTGTACCCATTCATGTCCACACCCACTCCAGGGAGGGCCTGCCCAGCCCTCCAGCCCTGTTCGAGGCCCAGTAGCTGCAGTAGAGAGAGAAGAATGTGCTAGTTCCCTGCCAGAGGGGGAGGGTGCTTCCAGCTTGGCAGCAGCCCACCCTCAGGAGTGGGGACACAAAGCGGGCATTTAGGGCATCCTCAAAGGCAGCCCAGACCACGAGACTGGGAGCAGCTCCAAGATCTCCTCCCTGAGAGGAATGACAAACACCAACTCCTCCTTGCCCTGCCCCTCCAATTCCCCACCCTGGTCAAAGAATGGGCAGACAGGCAGTCTGAGGGGCAGAGACTGGGAACTTGTAAGCCTGCCAGCCAACAGCAGCTTGGAGAATGGAAAGGTTTTCTTGTTCACAGAAGCTGATCCTCCCATCTAAAGAACAAGCTGTTAGGCTGGGAAGCTGCAGCTAACACGAAGTGTGGGGCCCTCTCCTGTTAGGAAGGGGGAACGTCCAGGCCTGTAAGGAGGTAGGGGCTCCTGCAGGGACCCAGGAAAATGAAGGGAAAGCAAATTGCGACACAGTTACTATAGTACTGTTTCCTGATGTCGGGGGAGGAGAGGGAACGGGAGGGGCAGGACCACCTTGGATAACAAGGGATGGGGGCCAAGTGATGACATCAAGCACTTGCCCCCACCCTTGCCTGTTCCAGGGTCTGATCAGGAACACTCCCTCCCTTAGCCCCCTATCCTGTCTTTCCTATCCATCCTATCCTCCCCCAGGTCTGGTCCAGTCTACCTTCTCATGCTTCTCAAACCACTTCTCCATCCTTACTCTATAGTCATGGTTCAGATCTTGCACCAGTCTCTTAACTGGTCTCCCAAATTCAGTCTCATACCTGCAATTACACCTACACTGGTTGTGTCCCTGCCCTTCTCAAATTCCTTCAGTGTTTTCCTCTTGGGAAAAGGCCAGAAGACTGTCCTCAGGACAAGGGCCAAGCTTCTTGGAATGGCTGACCCTAGCCCCCTAGACACCTGCATTTCCTGCCATATCTCTTGTGCCTCCAGGCCTTTGCATATGCTGGTCCCTCTGCCAAAAGTGATTTCTCCTTTTTTCTTCACCATAACAACTCCTTTAAGGCTCATTCTGGCATATTTCTCCACCAAGCAGTACAAATTGCTGGTGTGATTTTGTCAGTCTTTTGACAACTGACTGAGCCCCAAGGGCAGTGACTGTATTCTAGTCATCTCTGTATCTTTCACACTTGGCAAAGAACTCTGCACTGAATAGGCACTTAGTGTCTGCTGGTTAAATGAGCAAATAAATAAATAGCCAGATTACTTACAGGAGCCATGTCCCACTGCAAACAGATCATTGTATCTTGGATTCCTGCAAAAGAAATATGAACCCATTTACCTAGGAAATGGACATGGCTCTCCCATGGACACAAGACTTCCCATGAACACTGGTATCTACCTATACTGCAGACATCTACTGTTGAGCTTAGAAACCTGGTCTTATTCTACAATCCCATAAGAATCCCTGTCCCAAGGGAAGATCCAAGATGGTGGTGGATTAAGTTGAAGCTACATTGACACTCTCCCAAGAAACTAAAATTACAACTAAAATATAGAAAAACCACCCTGAATAATCAACTGCAACTGAAGACTAGCTGGGGAGCACCCTCATAACCAAGGATGAAAAATGGAGACCACATAGAGACTGGTAGGAAGTGCAGAGGCACAAGAGGGCTGGCTGAGCTCCTACAAGCAGCAGCTAAAGGTCCAGAAGGATATCTCAGCAGCTGGGGGTTCCCACTGAGAACTCTAGGGTCCAAACCCCAAGCTGGGCTCCCCAGCCTAGAGCACCAGAACTGAGAAAGGCACCCACATAACATGTCTGTGAAAAGCAGCAGGGTTTTTGTCTGCCAGGGAGAGACAGCTGGAAATGCAGGCACCCTTTTAAAGGGCCAGAGTACAAAGCTGTCAATTTGGGCTCTGGCAGAGCAAAGGCAGCGCAGACTAGAGAAGAGTGAGGATAATCCAGGGGGACTGGCTGGGGAAATAGATCTCAGAGGGCACTCATCTAGACCCCAATGCTGAGTCATTCCCCCATACAGCAGAGGACTTCTTTCTCAGGCATACATTTATAACCAAGGAGCTTTTGCCTGGGGGGAAGCAATTGCCCCAACCTTGGCTGGAATTTCTACAGCCAAGACTCCTTAAAAGACTGATAACAATCAGCCGCCCCACCCTGTGGAGTTTCTACAGCCTGAGGCTCATTAAGAGGCTGAATAATAGCCTCTGGGCGCTTTGGTTCTGCCTGATTTGCTTACAGACCCAGGGCTTTGAAAAGCAGACCTTGGTCCTGTCCAAACACACCCAGCCCCAGCAGAGGGAACCAGAAGCTGTGGAGTGTGGAAAACTCCAAACAGGGTACTCAAGGCCAGTAACAAAAAGCATCTGACATTGGCCTGCATCAGAGACCATCCAGAAGACTGAGAGTCCTAGCAGATCTACCTAATACATAGAAACAGATCCAAACAGGCAGCCAAAATGGGGAGATGAAAAAATAAGCCCCAAATGAAGGAACAAAAGAATTCTCCAGAAGAGCTAAATGAAATGGAGATAAGCAATCTATCAGATATAGAGTTTAGAATACTGATCATAAAGATGCTCAACAGCATGAAAAAGGATATAGAAACTATGAAGAAAATTAAGACTGACATAGTAGAAATTAAAAAAAAAACAAAACATTGGAAGGAATGAACAGCTGATTAGGGGAAGCTGAGGATCGAATCAGCAAATTAGAAGACAGGGTAGAAAAAATCACTCAATCAGAGATCCAAAAAGAAAAAACAATTAAAAGACAGGAGGACAGTCTAAGGGAGCTGTGGGACAACATGAAACGTAACAATATTCACATCATAGGAATGCCAGAAGAGGTCAAAAGTAAGCAAAGGTTAGAGAACCTGTTTGAAGAAATAATGGCAGAAAACTTCTCTAACCTGGTGAAGGAAAAAGTAACACAAGTTTAGGAAGCACAGACAGTCCCAAGCCAGAAGAACCCAAAGAGGCCCATGCCCAGACACATCATAATTAAAATGCCAAAAATCCAAGACAAAGAGAGAATCTTAAAGGCAGCAAGAGAAAAGCAAGCTGTTACCTACAAAGGAGCTCCCATAAGGCTGTCAGCTATTTTCTTACCAGACACTCTATAGGCCAGAAGGGAATGGTATGAAGTATTCAAGGTAATGCAAAACAAGGATCTGAAACCAAGAATACTCTATCCAGCAAGGCTATCATTCAAAATAAATGGTGAAATAAAGAGCTTCTCAGACAAAAAAAGGCTAAAGGAATTTATCACCACCAAACCAGCATTGCAAGAAATGTTAAAGGGACTGCTGTAATAAGAAGTTGAAATAGAGAGAATGAGAAACATAGGCTTAAAGAAATAAAATGGCAATAGATAAGTACCTATCAATAACAGCCTTAAATATAAATGGATTAAATGTCCCAATCAAAAGACATAGGGTAGCTAAATGGATAAGAAAATAAGACCCAAATATATGCTGTTTGTAAGAGACCCACCTCAGAACAAAAGACTCACACAGCCTGGAAAAAACAACAACAAATTTCCGGAGGACTTTAAAGGAGAGATTGATAGCAATACAGTCATAGTAGGGGACTTTAACACCCCATTGACTTTACTGGATAGATCTTCCAGACAAAAAATCAACAAGGAAACAGTGACTCTAAATGACACACTAGATCAGATGGATTTAATTGACATTTACAGAACATTCCACTCCAAAGCTGCAGAATAGGCATTCTCCTCAAGTGCACATGGGACATTCTCAAAGACAGATCACATGTTAGGACACAAAACAAGTTTCTACAACTTCAAGAAGATTGAAATCATATCAAGCATCTTCTTGGGCACTTACACAATGGAATACTATGCAGCTGGAAAAACGAAGGATCCCTTACCCTTTGAGAATACCCTGGAGAGTATTATGCTAAGCAAAATAAGCCAGTCAGAGGAAGACAAGTGTCATATGATCTTACTCATATGTGGAATCTAATGAACAAAATAAGCTGATGAACAAAGTAGATCCAGAGACATAGAAGCATGGAACAGACTGATAAATCTCAGAGAGAGGGTGGAGGTGGGTGGGTGGGAGGGAGCAGAGGGAGTAACATAAGAATTTATATGCATATATGCATAACCAATGGACACAGACAATAGTGTAGTGAAGCCCTGGGGAGAGGGGTACAGGGTGGACGGAATCAACTGGGGGAAAAAGGGGAAATTTGTAATACTTTCAACAATGAAATTTTTTTAAAAATCCTAGTCCTTTTCTCTCATAATGCTACGTGTCACCCTCAAGGTGGCTAAATGCGGTAGAAGTGTGCGGTGCTTAGGACTTGGCAACAGGAGCTTGGCACTCAGGGGGGTCTAGGTTTGCTGCAGTGCCTGTACTCACCAGCAGAGGGCGGTGACCGCCAGGCGCTTGGCTTTGTCGGTTTGGAACTTCCAGAGAGGCAGCAGCGTACCCTCCTGGTCTCGGTATTCATCAGAAGCATCCTCATAGTACTTAAAATCTTAAACACACATAAGCTGTCAGCCCTGGGATTGCCACTTGATAGCAAATCCAGGTCAACCACCTTCTGTCTGTACCTCCTTGAACAAAACAATTAACCTCTCTGTTGTTTCAGACTGGGAGTAGTAATAATACCTAACTCAAAAGAATCTTGTGAGGATTAACAGAGTTATTATATGTAAAATACTTAGAAAAATACCTGGCACATAGTAAGCTCTCTATATGTGTTATTGTTACTGTCATCATTGTTGTTAGAGGCAAATTACAATAAAGCTGCATGGATAAAATCCCAAGTTTGCCCATTTTAATAGCCAATGCCAAGCCCCACTATAGTGAAACTGCCTGGATCCCTCAAGGAGTCTCTGAACTGAATTATCTCCTTCCCTGCCTCCTGTTTCCTAAATTGTCCTGCCTCCTGTTTCCTCTAACTTAGGTAGAATCCCCATCCATCCTTCTACTTGTCTAACCCAGAAACCTAGGTAACCTTTGACTGATCTCTTTCAACTCTCATTATTTTCCTTCTGATTCTGTTTTTAATCTATTCACTTCTCTCCAAACCCTTAGCCACTGTCCAGGTTCAGGCCCCAATAGCCATCACCTGGATCATCACACCATTTTTCTAACTGGTCTCCCTACCTCCAGTAATTCCTCCTCCAGCCCATGTTCCACAGAGCTACCAGGGTGAGAACAAATAAATCACCTCACCATACACCTCCCACACCTCACTGAGAACTCCTCTATGACTCCTTTTGCACAGGGGCTCCCTAGTCAAACCAAAACTCCAGGCAACTACTTCCATGTCATTTCCAGCCCGCTGTTCACGTATCCTCTATATATCAAATAGTGTCTAAAATGTCCTACTCCTCTGTCTTCCTGGAAAATTCCTACTCACTCCAGATCCAGGTCAAATTGCTCCTCCGCTATGAGGCCTTCACATTCTTGTTGAGCAGAGTTCATTTCTTCCTCCATACCAGCCCTGTGCCTCTCCTCTACTGAAATGCCTGTCACACTGTCTTGCCTCTATTTATCCTTTGCCTGTTTCCCCTATCAGACAGCTTCTAGAGAGCAGTAAGCATATGATAGTCATCTCTGGATCCACAGTGTCTCGCACAGGGCCAGCCACAGAGCATACAACCAATGACTGTTCAAAGACTGCAATGAAATAAATCAACAGAAGTGAATGATTCTCAGGCTTCTTTCCAACCAAAGGTGACCTTTGAGAAAATGAATCCTTTCATTCAACATGGTCAAGGACATGCCCAGGCATGGCCCCAACCTCTCTTACAATGTCACATCTTGAGATTATGGGACTACGTTTAAACCTCAAAAATGTCTTAGAACAAAAAAGGATTAGAATGGTCAGAGGCATGAGCCTTGATCACATCAGAGATCTCTGAGTTCAGGCTATCTTTGAAAATGCCTCATTTCAGAGAGACTAATTGGTAACACTTCCCTGTTTTCACTTCTCCTTCATGATTACACTTTCCCAGAGGGAAAAGAGTATGCAATTAAAAAAATCGAAGTTCAATGCATTTTTATGTTACTGTGTTCTTATAAATGAAAAAGGTTTAACCAAGGCCAATTTCTCCATGGATATTAATCATGTTTGCCGCCCTTTAGGGGGCTACTTGTAGAGACTGGGTTTCAGGAAGCCAAGCTGTGTGAGTGACAAATTCATTCAGAGCTACTGTGCACTTTGACAGCTTTGAAAAGCACTCAAGGTCGTTTTCCAGCCTGAATGATAACAAGGGGCTTGTTTAGGCTTCTGGTCTTGGCAGCCCTGGTTTCTGTGTCCCATGGGTGAGCAATGAGCATCAAGTCATCAAGAAGAGCCCAAGGCTGTCAGCAAAGGAGACCGACCAGTAGTGAGGAGCTGCCAACTCTGGGACACAGCTGTTCCAAATAAGTGCACAACCTCTTAGGGAAACACAAGCCACTTGGGAATGTGCTGTGTATGCCCTGGGAAGGATTCTGTTTTCCTGGCTCTGTCAAAGACACAAGAATTTCCCAGGCCCCCAGGATTTAAGCATTTCTGAATCAATCTCTTTCTTCACCTCATCACTAATTAATCACCAGCATAGACCTATTGAATGTTTATTTGAAATGTCTCTTCCAGCTCAGTGGCTCTGTAGCCTTGTGCTGAAGTGCTTAGGCGATGGATCCAAGAGGCCCATGTTTGAGTCCTGATTGCACCACTCACACCTCACACTAGTTGTGGTTTTGAACAAGTGCCAATAATACAGCCTGAATTTCTCACTTATAACATGGAGATAATAATGGTATTATTATCTCTGGTCAGGATTAAATAAAATCATGTAAATAGCACAGCATAATGCCTGGTACATAGGCCATTCCCAGGGAATGCTGGTGCTTGTTTTTCATTATTATAGTTGATCCCTTTTCTCCATCCCCTTGATGCAGTTTGGGCAAGATGTGGCGAGGCCCACTCCACCCCACCTGAACCTCACCTTTACCTCTGTCTCTGTACCCTGCCCAATCACATTCTCCTCCAGCCCCACTCTCATTGGGCTGTGTCCCTGCCTGGATAGTATCATTGAACTGTTTGTGGAGAAAGCTCAGATTCCCTGTGTGACATTCAAGGCCCTCCATTAACTGGCTCCAACCACCTCTCCAACCTGAACTCTCATCACTTTCCAACAAAGCCTCAGTTTGGGTCAGTGAGCCTGCTTCCCTTTGTCTCCAGAGTCCACTGCAATTCCTTTTTTTTTTAAATCCTCACCTGCTGATATTTTTTCCATTGCTTTACAGGGAGAGTGGAAGGGGGAGAGAGAGAGACAGAGAGAGAAACATCGATGTGAGAGAGACACATCGACTGGTTGCCTCCAACACGCACCCCGACCAGGGCTGGGGATTGAGCCTGCAACCGAGGTATGTGGCCTTGGCTGGAATTGAACCTGGGACCTTTCAGTCCATGGTCTGATGCTCTAACCACTGAGCCAAACCAACCAAGACGCAATTCATTTTCCACTACCGAGTCACTGCTCATGCTGTCCCCTGCCCAGAACATCCACGCTTCTGCTAATCTCCTACTCAAACTCTGCTTATCCTTTGGCATCTAGCTCAACCCTCCCAGAAGCCTTTCTTGACTGCTGTCATTCATCTCTCATTTCCCTTCCTCCATTCTTGAGGATCCCCAGCATAAATCTTATCATTTATATTGCCCCCAAGCAGGGTAGAGTAGAGAACAGAACACAGAATTAGGAAGATCAAGACCTAGTTGCCGGTCCTCTCTGCCACTCATTGGCCAGGTGGCCTTGGTCTGAGCTTCCTCTTGTATGCAATAGGGTTGATAATCTTGGCTCTGCCTGCCTTCCAGAATTCTTGGTAGACAGCATTGGCTCACTAATGTGCAGTTGTTTTTTGCTGTGCCACTGTCAGATCTCATAACTACACATATTTTTTTCTTTTGCTGTTGTTCATGGTTGACCTGTGTAAGTCTTGTCTCCCTAGTCATATCCAGAGGAAAAAGGGATTATTTGTACTCCCCTTGCACCTGTGGGCCCTACCATTGGACACTCAAATACTGCCCTCATATGAGAGATTTTTAATGCAAGCTATAACAGTAGTTGCTAGAACTTCAAATCTTACCCTGAGCAACGTCATCATATGTGTTCTGGTTGACCATCCGCTCCACTATTTTAGCAGCTTGGGTCACTTTGGTGATATCATCACTCTGTGGAGATACAGTGAGTGGCAACAGGCTCTCTCATAAGTCAGCATATGAAAGGTCATGCCCTGAGCGTTGGTCCAGACTTGCAATTGGGTCAGCAATGCCTTTCTGACACCACCCACCCCAGAAAGCTCTGCAAAGGTATCTCTTCATGCCTCAAGGCCCAGCTCACCCCATCACACCCTTCTGAGAATGCCTAGCTCACAAGTAGCACAAGGAGTCTACACTGCCATATCTGGCTCCTGGGCAGAGTCTGCTTTGTGCTCTTTCATTCTGAGCTTATTCTGGAGAAGGCACATCTCTGAGAACAAGACAGGGCATTGAAGAGAGCCCAAGAAGGGGGCTGGAGTGGAGAGCAGACAAGGCCAGGTAAGAGGCTTCTTTGGTGAGGACAGAGATTTCACCAGCTCAGGTAACAATAAAGACTCCCATTAAAGATCTGAGAGATTTAGTCAAGAGTTGAGGAAGACACAGAGGCCAAGAGAGGGGAGAGAGACATGCTTGTACACAGGGAATATCAGGCAGAACTGACTCCCAATCCAGGGCCCCACCCACTGCCCAGACCAAAGAGACAGTAGGAAGTTGCATGTCAGAGAAAAATGGCTCATTTTGAACCAAAGAACAAGATCATCATTCTGTGAAATTCCATAAACCCACAAGGTTAACCACTTAGCAGGTTATTAGAGAAGCAAAGAATTTAGGTCAGGCAAGAAAAGCCCAAGAGTTTAGGGCAGGTGGCAGGGGAGAGCTGGCTGAGTGGACAGCCCCCCATAGGGGCTCCAGAGGGCCAGGCCCATGGCTCTCGAGGATGAGGTTTCCCAGGAGTGGCAGTGTCAGGAAGTGGTTATAAAGAAAATGGGTTCTGGAGCCACCCAGACCTGCATTAGATGCCAGGTGGCAACTTTGGGCAAGTTCCTTGATTTCTCTGAGTCTTGTAATACAGTGGGGATGGATAATGCCAGCTGCATCATAGGGTCATTGTAGGATTAAAGGTAATAATGCACGTGCTATTATTAACTCAGTGCCCAGTTGGTGATGATGGTTGTGTTGTTAGAGGAAACACACAAACCAGTGTGGTGGGGGCTTATCAAGTCACATATGGGGAACTGCCCTGTGAGTGCCTTTTGTCAGGTCTCAAACTGACTCCCAAGTTTATCTCAGAAAACTGACCAAGGACATTCATTGGAGTTTTACAATCACAGTCCTAAGAACTCCCCTAGTCCCAGCTACTGCCCCTACTCCCTGCTCCAAAGCAGGAATCCTTTCCCCTCAGCAACTTCCTGGCAAACAACTCTCTCCATGTCAGGCAGCATCTTCTGTGGTCAGACAGCCTGTTGACTGAAATCTAATTCCCTGGGTCTTTTACCCCTGGTCCTAACTCCATGCTCTGGCCACACAGAATTGTGTGCATGGTAATAGCTCCTCTGATGTAGGGGACAGTGCCTTATCCCCCGAGTCAGCACTTCTTTGAGTGAACCCTCCCAGCTCCATCAACTGTGGCATGGCACCTCCTATCAATCGGTACCAAGCAGATACTATGTTAGGGGCTGTACATACATTTGGGTTCTCACAACAGTCTGGCCAAGTAGTTATCATTAGAATGTCTTTATAGATTTGGAAACAGGTTTTAGAAAAACCCAGCTAATAAGTGGCAAAGTCAGGATGTAAACTCAAGTCTGTGGAATCCAGGGCCCATACTCTCAGCCCCACACAGAGAGCTAGTTTCTCTACAATCTGACCACTTTCCAGTTAAGGTTTCTGTAACCATGGTCCCAGCACAGAGGCCATAGCCAAACCCCTGATGGATGTTCAAGTGAACCCTGCCCCAGACCAACAGCCCCTCTGAAACCCCTAACCTCTAAGGGAGTGGTGCAGGGGAAGTCAAGGGTCTGGACAGAGGAACCTGCAGTGCAGGGACTTCATCTTTTACCTCAGGGCTCCAGTACCCAGCATGGTCATGATCACCAAGTACTTGGTCTATGATTAAATGAAACTGAATTGGGGCAGTATCTATTGAGCCAAGGCAGGGAGTCCTCAAACTTCTCCTAAAATGTGATTTTACCAGGGGCAGGGAATTGAGTGGAAGTGGGCATACCTCAGACAAAGAAGCAGAACTTCCATTAACCCCTCTGGTTTCTATTCTGGGGAGGAGCAGAGCCACTTTTTCCCAGTGCTTTCTGGGAGCTCTCCAAGGTGCTGAACCAAGATCCTAGTTTCCTGTGGACTTCGTTCTTTCCACCCTAATTGCAGCTCAAGCTCATTCTGATTTCCATACTGGGACTCTGGCTCCTGACTCAGCTTTCTCTCTGTTGAAGGGACAAATGTGGCCCTTCAACATCTCCCTGTGGTGAACCTCCTTTCAGTGACCTCTTACTGTAACTTCCATCATGATGGCCAAACCTATGCTGGCTACATTTACAGTGACCCCCCCTAGCCATGACCTCTATAACAACTACTACATGGCTCCTCATGGTGAAGCCATTCCAGACTGGCCACACCCGTTGGCCTTAATTTTCTGCTACCCATGAGCAGCTCTGACTTGGCTTCTGGTCCTGAAGACTTACCTAAAAAATTGAGTGCAAGTAAACCCAAGGACTAAAGGTCAAAGAGCAAATCACCCTCCCAAACCCCATTAGCCCTTGCCCATGAAGAAGGTGACTTATTGTCAGATCCCACCCCACCTTGGGAAGACTCCCCAGCTCTTCCAGGGTACACATTAGGCTTAATAGCATTCTTATCTTCTGTTGTTCTCTAGCCCAACAATATTGAATCTCTGCTAGCCTCCAGACCTATATAAAATTTGGGGGAGGTGTGGAATACCAGAAGCAGTTGTAGCTCTCCTCACATCTTCCCACAAGGAAAGAACTATTCATACTTCAACATTAGCCCCCACCCTTTTCTGTATCTGTGAAGTCCTCTCAGATAGCCAGGCTTATATCTACCCAGGGGCCAAGGTCCAACTCAGTCATTCTCTATGACAGAGCCATGGTAACCCTCCCCAAACCTGGGACTCCAGATATGTCATCTTCCTCGTAGCCATCTTCCCCAAATTTTTGGCTACTGGTGTCTTTGTCTTCTCTTTCTCTTTGGTCTTCTCCTGCTTCTCAAGTTCTGCTATATAGGCATCATAGATCTCCCACTAGGCAAGGACAAAATGAGAAGGATCGATGCAGGGCAAAAACTTCAGCCAGCCAGGTCCTTTTCAGTCTTTAGGTCTTGAGGAGTTGATCACGCCAACCCCGTCACATGCCCCCATAACATCCTCTACTTGGCCACTGTAATTACGTGTTCAATATCTGTCTTCCCTGATAGCCATCAGCTCTAGAACAGGAACAAAAGATTTCAGGGCACCTCTGGGCTGGGCTTTCCACCCTGCAGTCCAGGGGATTGGTTGTCAGCTGGAGATCAGTATTATTCCAGCCTGCAATCCCCACCAGGCAAAAGAAATGGGCAGACATCAGGCTAGCTCACATTTATCTTGGTGATTTATATGACTTTGAAGTAGGAAATTAAAAACATGGAGATGGGATAAACTTATTGGCTCAGGCTGGCTGTCTACAGCACTGACCATACCTTCTCAGCATAAAAGGTACACAAAACGGCCCTGGCCAGTGTTGCTCAGTGGTTAGGGCATCAGCCCATGCACTGAAAGGTGACGGGTTCATTTCCCAGTCAAGGGCATGTACCTGGGTTGTAGGTTTGATTCCTAGCCCTGGTTGGGATTCATATGGGAGGCAACCAACCAATGTGTCTCTTACATCAATGTTTCCCTCTCTCCCTCCCTTGCACTCCCTCCAAAAGAAAAGAAAAGAAAATATATCAATGAAAAAAATATATATCTTTATTGATTTCAGAAAGAGGAAGAGGGATGGAGGGAGATAGAAACATTAAAGATGAGAGAGTCATTGATCAGCTGCCTCCTGCACTCCCCCTACTGGGGATCGGGCCTGTAATACCAGCATGTGCCCTGACCAGGAATTGAACCAAGGTCTCTTGGATCATAGGTTGATACTCAACCACTGAGCCAAGCCAGCCAGGCAGAAAAAATATTCTTGGGTGAGGATTAACAACAAAAAAAGATAAACAAAAAGTTAGAAAACACCTGCTAACTGTATCTGACAGCAAGAGAAGCCCAAGGACAGTAGTAGAGGAAGCAACAAGGACCTGAGGCTGGGCAAATAGCCTAGATCACACTGTGTGCTCTCCAGAGCTGGGCAGTCACTGCCACCTGGAGGCCAGATGGGGGGCACACCTTACATTTAATAATTCACCTATGGGCCAGTACTCCACACTGCAATGCACTTCAATGATATCTCATTCAGAGCCCTCCAACAACCCTGTCAGGCTGCTTGTTGTCTTCATTTGACAGAGAAAGAAACAGGCATTAAGGGTGACACGGTTTGGCCAGGATCTTACAGTATGAGCAGCAGAGTTGGGGCATGAACTCAGGTCTCTTGGCACCATATCCTGCCCAAATCAGCATGCCTATCTAGAGGATTTGAGGGGGAAGGAGAGTCAGCGGGAACACTGAAAGTTGCTGGAAGGGCAGGTTAGAGTGTTAATGCTTCAGAGTCAGCCATGGGGTGCCATGGGTTATGGAGAGTCCATGGGAACAAATGTTTTTCCCTGGTCTTGGAGGAACTTCCAGATGCCATGCCTCTTTCCCCCTTGGTCAGCCTTGCCCTGAGGGGCACGTGACTGATCCAGAGCTCACTGGGTGGGGACCTAATGTCTGATCCAGAGATTGCTAGGTGGGAACCTAGTGTCTCATGTGTCTGGTGTTCTGAAGGGAGGTAGATGGATGAGGTGGGCAGACTGTCGGAGGAATCTTTGACCACACTAGTCTCCCTTGGTGCCAAGCCAGACAAGGTTGCATGGGGTCAGAGGTGGGGTGGGGAGGTGATGGTTTTTAGACTGGCTCAGGGTCTCACCTGATTGGCCGTGGCTGAAAAGTTTGTCCTGGGAGGAGGCTCCATCTGGCATTCTCGGTCCTAGAGAACAATGACAACAGGAAGCCTACAGAAAGCCCTTTGCTCGTTCTCACTTAACCCAACAGTATATCCATGGGTGAAACATTTCTGCTGGAGCTGATGGGGGGGGAGGGGGGGGGCGGCACAGAACATGGGAAGTAAAGAAGGCCAGGGCCAGAGCCAGGGAAGTAAAAACGACCAAATGATACAGTGAACGCCGACATTTTCCACCCAAGCATCCTTCAGAAGAAGCCTAAGCTAGAAAGCAGGAGCAGTGAAGCCTGATTGTTCCAGTTTCAACCAAGAAAAACTCCAAGTGGGGGATGGACAGATCTGCAAGAAATCAGGTCTGTGGCCAGCCTTCAGGCACAGGACACAGAGGTCAGCCTCTGACAGGCCACTGGGCTAATTAACATCCCTCACTCTGAGAAGTCTTCTCCCTCATACTGGGGACTCGTTTTCACCAGGAAAATGTACCCCCTCCCAGATTACCAAATGTCAGCATAAGGACTACAGAGCTGCCCAAAACCTACCCTGTAGACCTCTGCCCTCCACTCACAGGTTCATTTCTGTAGAACACTGCCTTGCACATGTGAGTCTCTCACCTGAAATCCTGAGAGGTTCTTTCAGTCTGGTACTCCATACTTATGAGCCAGGGAATTTTTCTAGCCTGTTCCAGCTAGTCTGTCACAGAGACTGTCAACTTTGGT
Source organism: Miniopterus natalensis (assembly GCF_054644295.1). NCBI lineage: Eukaryota > Metazoa > Chordata > Mammalia > Chiroptera > Miniopteridae > Miniopterus > Miniopterus natalensis. The sequence continues at coordinate 47,112,021 of NC_142092.1, read as the reverse complement.
CAAATTGGCAACTAGCCCCACCTTCCCTGCACATTCTGGCCTCCTGTCTCTTCCCCAGATCCTGACCTCTTCAAGGCCAATTCAAGTTTCACTGTCTCAGTGGAGGGCTTCAGTCTCCTTGTTACTCCCTCTGAACTTCTGCTTGCATGGCTTACAGGGACCTAAACACATGCTCACAGCTCCAGTTGGAGAAAGTAACCATGGCGTGTACACTATCACCCTGCCAGGCTGAGGGCTGGTGGGGCTGGGGTCAGGCCTGCTTCTCCCCTCCCATGCACAGCGCAGGGCTGTGAGGTAAAGGGGCTGAGGTGGGAGTTGCTCTACCCGGAGAGGGTTGTTGAAGGTCTGCGAGGCTCTCTCACTGAAGTTGAACTGGTTGGTGAGCTTTCTCTCCTTGGGCTGCTTAGGAGTCATCAAGTCTTCAGTCACTTTTTCAGCTACCTGCGGGGGGGGGGGGGGGGGGGAGACCCACAGGACCAGGAGTCAGCCATGAGAAAAAGGTGGTGGGGAATTGGGAGTGGGGAGAAGTCATGTCCTTAATAGGAAGGCAGTGGGAGAGCGTGATGATGCCAGAGGCGTTGGCACTTGCAGCCTCTAACTTCTCATTTTCAGCCCCCACCAGCAATGGCTCAACCCTGAAGCCTCCATCTACAGCTGGGCTGGGAAGGGGCAGGTAGGTCGGAGAGCAGTACTGCACCGTACCTCAGCTGCGGGCAAATCTGTTTGACTCCCAGCTTCAGTTTCTGCTTCCTTGGGTTCTTCTTCTTCTTCAGCTTCTGTATCTGAAAGCACCAGCCTGACAGACTCCTGAGACCCTTGGGAGGACGTTGCTGATGAGCTCAAAATCCAGGCCCACTTCCCCATCCCCCGGCAGGGCAGACTTTCTGGGGTCCTGCCTTTCAGACCCCACCTGCCCAAGGGTTCTCCTGGGCCTGAGCCTCATGGGTTAGATCCAAGGCCAATCCAGGAAGGCCAGCTGTTGAGTTTTTACATAAGTAGATACTCTGCAAAATTCTGGCTCAGCAATATACTCCCTAGAGTAACCAGAGAAAGGGGACCAGGCTGCAGCCTCAGGCTGGCCCAGGGGCCTACCTGCCACTAGCTCAGCGTGGTAGTGCTGCCGCCGTCCTTCATCTGAGTCTTTGGGGATCAGGTTCCCGACCTGGCTGTAGTGAACTGCCATTTGGTTCACAAAGCCAATAAGCTTATATGTGCCCTCCTATGAAGAGAAGGGGCTGAGTCAGACCAGGAGTCCTCAAAAGGGCTGGAATCGGAATGTAGTCTGCCTTGGTTCTCTAAGGCCTACGACAGTCTATCTGTTAACAGAAATATAACTCCCCAAACCCTCAGTTAGCCTGAAGATTTCACTGCATTCCAGTTTAAAGAGGAGGAGGAAAGTGGAATAAAGTGGGGTTTCTTAGGTTCTCATTAAAGATACTGTCTCCTACATCTATGCCAAGAGATCCTTGCTCACCTGTTTCATCACACACCTCAGGTTCCATACAAGAGGACCACAGAAATCTAGAAAAGGTTGGGTTTGGCACTTGTTCAGGTCACACAACAAATTAGAAGCAGGGCAAAGCTTAAAGCCCAGACAACCTGGTTCATTTCTTTTCCAACAAATAATTTTTGAATAGATACAATGTACCAGTATTTTCTAGGTTCCAGGGATATAAATCTAAGCAAAAACAGACATAACCCCAGCTTTCATAGAGCCTATATTCTTATTCCTCTAAATCAGCGATTTTCAACCATTTTATCTCATAGCACATGTAAACTAATTACTAAAATTCTGCGGCCAATCTGACAAAAAACAAAAGGTATAATTTTGATTCATTCACACTGGATGGCTACTGCTGTGTTGGCGTTGTCATTTTTTTATTTTACAGTCTAAAGGAAAAGAGGTCAGTGCCCCTGACTAAATAGTCAGGTGTTGCATGTTTTAAAAATTCTTGTGGTACACAGGTGGAAAATCACTGTTCTAGATTATCTCCTCATTGATCAGCAACCTAGTCCTAAAGTTGACTTTGAGACCAGGGGTCCCTTCCTTCTTTTAATACAGTTCTTCCCAACCCCTTCCAAGTCATATTGAAAATTATTATATTTGTTTGGCATACTGGGGTAAACTCACTGCAGAGGACACCAGCCCATGGATTCCAGCTGTACCAGACCCACCTGCCGCTAGAGAACTGAACAGAGGTTGAGAAGCTCTGCCTTAAAAGTTACCACAGAAACCTTCTTCTCTCAGTAACTCGGATGGGGAAATGGTACAGTGCTGTGGTTAAGAGCATGGTCTATGGAAGTGAGCAGGATTGGATTCAAATCTCAATTCTGCCTCTATTATCTGCATGACCGTGGGCTTCACCACTCAAAGCCTTAAATTATTCATCTGTAAAGTGAGGGTAATAACATCTATTTTTCAGGATAATTGAAAGTATTGACAATAATGAAAACTATTAACACAGTGTCTGACCCATAATAAGTGCTCAATAAAAATAGTAACTATTATTATGATGATAGAGATTCCCATGGGAACCATATAGTTGTCATTTAAGATTTCACCTCCACTCTGTCCCCAGCAGTGAGTAGAGATGGAATTCCTCTTCAGTTTAGGGATGGAATTCAGACTCCATTGCTTCCGTGAAAAGAGGAGAGGCATGCCTAAATCTGAACCATCTGCCTCTCCACTCAAGCACTTCAAGGGAAAGTAGTAGCTTTGGAGACCTAAAGCTCTTGAATCTCAGTGAAGGACCACTGAGATGGAGACTAGCTCTGTGGGAGGATGCCAGGAGGGCCTGGGAGGCTTAGAAAGTTGGGTAAGGTGGGCCTACCTGGGAGCCTAGGGCTACCTAACTGGCAGTTGACTCAAAGGAATTTTTTCTAATAAGTAGGCTTTCCAGAGAGCAAGAGGAGTGCATTGACACTCACAAGGCAGTGCCAATCCTCTGCCTGTGGTATGCCTCCCATGGCCAGCACACTGAATCCTAGAGAGGTCCTCTTTCGGATGTCAGAAGGGCAGGAGCCCATAGAATGTACCACACCCCAGCATAAGATCAGGGAGGGCAAGGCAGCTTCCCTCTACCCCTCAGCCCCTTTATGGGCTGCCCAAGGGAGGCCATTAGTACAGCTCCGAAGTAGAACCTCTCAGGAAATGCATCTGTATTTGTCCTAACCTCTTTGTGGAGGCATTGACTACTCAATCTGAAATAAGCAGTGTGTTCAAAAAACTGTTCACAAAAACGTATACACAGTTGTTCATGGCAGCATTGTTCATGATAACCAAAGGGCAGAAACAATCCAAATTTCCATTAACTTATGAATTGATAAAATATGGCATATTTATACAATGAAATATTTGACAATAAAAAAGAAATGAACTATGGATACATATTACAACATAGATCAACCTTGAAAACATGCTAAGTGAAAGAAGCCAGCCACAAAAGACCACATATTTTATGATTGCTTTTATCTACAATGTTCAAAATAGGCAAATGTGTAGAGATGAAAAATGTATTAGTGGTTGCCTAAGGCTAGAAGGGATAAGAACTGGGGAGTGACAGCGAAGAGGTGCAGGGTTTCTTCTGGGGTAAATGAAAATGTTCTAAAATTGATTGTGATGATAGTTGCACAATCTATGAATATCCTAAAATCTATTGAATTGTACACTTTAAATGGGTGATTGTATGGTATGCGAATTCTATCTCAGTAAAACTGCGTGTGTATTTTTTAAAGAAAGAAACTATTAATAGTGGTGGTCTCCAGGGAAAGGGACAATTTTCACTGGGGAAGGTTTAATTTTCATTGTTCTTTTGAATCTTTTAAAATTCGTACCATGGGTTTCTATTGTATATTCAAAATAATTATATATATTTAAAGAAGCAGTGTAATGTTGCTTTGGAGTCAGACAAACTAGTTCAAATATTTTGTCTTTTAAAAAATATATCTTTATTTATTTCAGAGAGAGGAAAGGAGAGGGAGAGAGATAGAAACATCAATGATGAGTCATTGATCGGCTGCCTCCTGCATGCCCCTACTGGGGATTGAGCATGCAACTTAGGCATGTCCCCTGACCAGGAATCTAACTTGTCATGGGTCAATGCTCAACCGCAGAGCTATGCCAGCCAGACTCAAATCTTGCTTTGAATTTTGGTCATGTGACTTTTGTAATCTGTTTTATTTATTTTAACCTCAGTTTCCATAAAACAAAGATAAAAAATAGTTTCTGCCCTGGACGGTGTTGCTCAATGGTTAGAGTGTTGGGCCATGCACCAAAGGGTCATGGGTTTGATTCCCGGGCAAGGTAACACACCTGGGTTGCAGGTTCGATCACAGGCCCCAGTCAGAGCACATGCAGGAGGCAACCAATCACTGTGTCTCTCACATCTATGTTTCCCTCTCTCTCTCCCTCTCTCTCTCTCTTTTCCTCTCCCTTCCTCTCTCCCTCCCTTCCATTCTGTCTAAAAAAAAAAAATCAATGGAAAAAATATCCTCCAATGAGGATTAACAGAAAAACAAAAAAAGTTCCTATGGGATGATTTGAGAGATCACATGTAAAAGGTCTAATATAGCACCTGTCACTAGCACACAGTAAGCATGGAACAAAGATAATAAAATAAAAACACACACATTTCCACCTTAGCTCAAATTGTACTTGCAACTTTTCTTCAGTCAGGAGCTGACTTTGTTGTGGCTGAACATAGTGTTGTCCTTCTTAAAGGTATGCCACATAGGTGTCTACTAAATGAGAGCATGCCCATACTGCATATACCAAGGGAAGGCTCTGATGGTGTCAGCTGCTTGCCTGGATATGATATGATGTCAGGAGACACTGAGAACAGGGCCTACTGGGGCTTTCTCCCAGGAGGAATGTGAGGGGAAAGGCCAGCTCCTTGTCCAGAGGGGAGTTTGTACTTTAACCAGGTGTCTGGCTGGAGGACAACACAGCTTCCAAAGACCCAACAGTTGATGTTAGTGGAAAATGTGTTCTACACATTGGAGAAGTATTTTTCTAACCAAATAATTGACTTCAGGATCCTTTTTAAAAGAGTGCTTCTGCAGGGCACTTAAGACAATGCAATTAGCAAGACTACAAGGAAGGTTCATAAAGAAATCTCAAAAATCTCTGGAAAACTCCACGTAAAATCTAGAGTTCCAGCCAAAGACCTCAGTTTAAAGGCAATCTCTGATAGTTGAGAGGCGTTTACAATGCAGCAAGTCACTGCCAACAAAGGAGCACCTAGGGGTGCCTGTCCCACAGGGGATGACTTACTTTAAAGCTGTACCTGACAATGTTCTGGGGTGCATGTGGGTTGTTGGCTGTCAGAATGCGGGTAAACTCCTCCTTTAGCTCCTAAGAAAAAGAAATACCAAGAGGGTCATACATAGAGGGCCCCCACTCCCCTCTGAGGCTTGGGAGGACCCAACCAGGGTGTCAGCAGACATCTCACACCCAGGTTCTGCTCAGGCTCCTAATCGGTACTATGGAAGAACATGCTCTGAAGCTGGAGGAGGTGGAAGGAACAAGAGTAGGATGCTGCTAACTCACCGCATCAGTCAAATCCAGCTGGTCGGGGGGTCTGACAGTGGTTTTGGTCTGGGCCCATTCATCTGTCCCTTCTCCCACTTCAGTCCCTGAATCTTCGTCCTGGACAAAAACCTTATGTGAGGATCAGAAATGCCTGATCTGCTTGGACAAGCAAGCATGCTGCAGGAAGTTCCTTCATTCAGAAACCCCAGAAGCCAAGCTCTGCCCTGACGACATAGAATACAAAATGGACAACAGAGTCCAAAGGAACTGCTCAGGTCAGAGTTCTCATTGCCTGAAATTTCATGGCCACCTCAGCCCTGGGGATCAGGGCTTAGCTGGAACGTTGTGGTGGTAAGCTTGGCCCCAGTAATGGACTGGAAGAACTGGCTCACCCCTGCCGTCTCCCACACAGCCCAGAAGCTGATGGCCAGGGTCAGCTGCCAAAGATAGGGCTTTATGCAATATGATAGGACACCCAGCTGCTCTTTAAGCTATTTCCATTTTAATTCATATTTTACCTTCCAATTTGCCACCTTAAGGTTACTTTTACAGCAATACTCTCTATACTTGGTAACTTTAAGCCTCATCAGATCCTTAAAGCAAAAAAAATCAAGGACTAGAAGTTTTTCCTTTCCCTGATGGACAGTTAAACATGTTGCCAACATGGCCTACGACCTGGTAAAAAATATTCAGTGTCACAAGCAATTAAAGGTGTACAAAATAAAATAATGCAGTTTTTCACTATAAGACTGGTGAAAACTAAAAAAGAACAACAGGACACCCCCACCCCACCCCTGCCGCCGCTAAAAAAAGAAAGAAAAGAAAACCAGCTAAATGAAACTAATATCTAGTGTTAGTGAGGCTGGGGAAAATGAGCACCTATAAATTAGCACTGCATTTCTAAAGAGCAATTTGGAACTATTTATCAAAAACTTAATAAGTGTTTATATTCTTTGACTCAGATTTCTATATATAGAAATTTATATTAAAGAAATAACCAAAGATATGCCCAAAGACTTAAATGCATGAATGTTTGTTGGATTGATTGTAATAGTGAAAAAGAGGAAACATCTAAATGTCCAACAATGGGGTGGGGTTGAATTGATTATGGTATGGCCTTAAGGAATATATGCTAAAATACTATGCAGTAATTTTAAATGATGCTATAAAAGTGTATTTATTGGCAATGAAAGGCACTCTAAATATATCATGTAAAAGGCAGATTATAAAATAACATACGCAGTTTGAAATTCTATTTACAAATAAATACATGTAATTTTTATATATGCATGGAAATATCTGGGAGGATATATGATACCACATATTAACTAAGAGGTTTCCGGGGGTGGTAGGTTTAGGGTGATTTTAACGTTCTTTTTGCTCATTTGAATTTTCTAAAAAAAATTTAGCTAATATTTTCAAGAGAAGAAGTGTTGTTAGCTTCTTGTTGAGAGATTGTGGTGGTTTCAGCACTTACTCTCTTCCTGGCTCCTCTGCCCACAGTGCCGATGCTCTGAAAGAATGGGAACAGAAGGTAAGTCATAAGCGAGTCTCCATGGGGATATCAGAGACAGTATTACAGGGAGGCTTCTGCCCAGGGACCTTGCAGAGAAGGGACATTGAGCTTTCCCAAGTCTCAAAAATTGTCCTCTCAGTGGCAATGTGTGCTTCTTAGCCAGCCAAGGAAGTCCTGTATCTGAGGCAACCCCATTCCACCATCAGTGGGACTGACCCATGGAGAGCAACCAGGTAACTTAGCACTGGGCATGTCTTATTTGTAATTAGTTCAACAAACCTTTTATATATATATATATGTTTCAGAGAGAGGAAAGGAGAGGGAGAGAGAAACATCAATAATGAGTCATTGATCGGCTGCCTCCTGCACACCCCCTACTGGGGATCGAGCCCACAACCTGAGCATGTGCCCTGACTGGGAATCAAACTGTGATCTCCTGGATCCTAGGTTGATGCTCAACCGCTGAACCACGCCGGCCGGGCTCAACAAACCTTTTTTTTAAAAGCCTATTTAAGTGCTCAGCTCTGTACTAGGCATAAAGGAGATTTTAATGGCAGACTATATTCCTAAACACTTGTTTGGAATGAATATAAGTTCTTTATGATTGATCAGGTACTTTGCTTTGTACACTGCTGGTTCATAATATAGTAAATGTTCAAAGATACTTGCTGAATAAATGAGCAAATGCCATCAAACCCATTAATAATCATGATCCTGGGGGAAATGTTTTTCCTCTCTGAGCCTTAGTTTCCTCGTCAGTAAAATTCATGGGATTGGATATGATGACCTTCCAGTTTCTAACATGCTCAGTTTTTGTTCCCAAGAGCAGCATGTTCAATTCAATTTGATAAACATTTATTGAGCATCTATTTATGTGTCAGGCACTAACCTAAGCAGTGGGACAAAAACTAAGAGCTATGATGTCCCTATCCCAGTTTGCTCAGGGTCCACGGAGGACAGAAGAGTATGATCGGTGCTCATCATTAACTCATTCACTCGCTCGCTCGCTCGCTTACTCACTCACTCACTCAGCATATGTTCCTTTGAAAGCCTGCTCTGTGCCAACAATAGAGATATGTATGCACAGGGTGCTGTAGGAATGCATGGAGGCACCCAGCCTGAGGTGCACAAGAAAGGCTTCCAGAGGTGCCAATTTCTTAGCTGGGTACCAAAGAACAAGTAGGGGTGTCCAGGTAGAGAAAATGTTTCTTGGAAGGGCTTTTCAGAAGAATATAGCACGTACAAAGTCAAGAGGATAATAGTGACAGATAGAGCAAAATGTTCCACCAAACCAACAAAAACCCTGCAGTAGCAACAGAACAATAGGTGTTTCAGATGATCCAACAAGAAGGAGATCAGTGAAGGCTGGAAATGTAAGGGAGGGGCTCTTAGAAAAAGCCAGCCTAAAGCACTGTTCGAGGGGACAAAGCAGCAGAGAAGCCAAAGGGCACATGTTGGTGGCAGCATGGCACATGGGAAAGAGACCTCTGCTCCCAGCTCTTGCTGACTACCTGTGTGATCTTGGGGAATTCTCTGGGCCTCAGTTTCCCAAGTACAAAGTGTAAGAGTTTGACTAGATGTGCTCTTACAGCCCTTACGTGATGGGGTCTGTGGGAGAGGTTTTGGTGGTGGAGGAGAGAAAGGGACCCCAGAGAGAGAGTGGAGTATGTCTCAGCTTGAGCTAGAATTGTTGCTGGTAGGGCAGGCAGCAGGATTCAGATTTCTGCCAGGTTACCAAGGTTTCCAGAGATGGGAACCCTTCTCTGAGACTAAGCTGTTTGAGCCAGAAAACTGCCTTCCTTTGAAGGGCGTCTGATCCCTAAGGTAACGAGATGGAAGCGCTACAATGCCCAACAGCTTTCTGGCCCACATCAGAGCACTGGAGGGCCATTCCCAACCCAAACTGCCAGCCTTAAATAGAAAACGAGATCCAGTTACCACTGCCCCCATAAATATGTCTGTAAAACATTTATCTGGCAATAAAAGAACTGACAAGGCAATTTGAGTGTAATTGTTTTTGGCAGTTGGAAATATTTCAATTAACACACTATAAAAGCCACACTATAATAAATGCAAAACAGGCCAATGAAATCAGCTACAGCCCTGACTTCCCAACCATGGCAGAGATTGAATGTCAGGCTGCCACTATGGGCGCTCAGTCCTCCAGAAAGAGAAGCCTGAGAAAGACAAGCCTGAATTCCTGAGAAGTTTTTGATGATTCCTCCCAGAAGCCGTTAAACCACAGAGCAAGAAAGCCCAAACCCCCTGCCCTGGCCCTCAGAACTCTACCATCTGGCCACAAGTCTCCATTCCAGCCTGCTCTCCCACCCTTCATGTGCTAGGACTTTGAGATGCAGCCCAGTGAGGCTACTCACATTTCCTGAGTTTGGCCTGTGCTTTCCCACCTCTACACTTTTGCTTTTACCATTCCTCCTTCCCCGGAATACTATCTTCCCCCCCCCCTCCCTGCTCCCACTGTCTCTGCCTAACAAAACCCTACCCAACCAGCCTCTGCTAGTCCATCTAACCCTGACATATTACCACCTTTCTCTTACCTCCTTCTACTCTTCCCTTCCTCCCTTTGAGCAAGGCTCTGCCCCACCTTCCATCACCACCACAAGAACTGATCAAACAGACACTCTGTTGTCTCTGGGTTTTGATCTGCAAACAGGGACAATTATTACAAAAAGGAACATAATACAGCAGTATTAAATTAAGTTTAGGAGGCAGCTTTGAAATTCCAGCAAAGGAGGTCCACCATTCTTATACTATTAACCAAAGAAGGTTCTCTGTTCTTGGGCAGGTCATCCTATTTGGCCAAGGAGCAATGCAGGAAGAGGAACACTCCCGCCTCCCCATCAGGGCAGTCGAATTAACCCAGGTCATCAATGGGATAGCAGATGTCCCAGCCTGAATTTCTTCATAGTAGAGCATTTTTCTATTCTTATTGTTACAGATTTTAGTGTGAGCATCCTCAGGGCAGCAACTGGTAACAACACAGCTGCCTAGTGGTCACCTCTCAGTTCTCTTACAGGGCCTGACATTGCTGAGGGCTATCTCGCTCTTTCTTGAAACTTCTCCAACTCTATTTCCATGGCACTAACTTCTCCAATAGTTCTTCTCAACATCCTTGATCCCTCCAGGAATATATACTTGACCCCATAGTCTTCTTATTCTACACACTCCTCTCTTGGGGAATGCTGACCTCATTATGTTCTTTATCCACCTCAATCATTATATTCTTTTTCCACCCCAAACTTCCATTTTTCTCTAGTATTTCCTACCTCATTCAGCTCATCACCATCCATCCAGTCACCTAGGTTTGGAAATTGGGAGCCATCAAAGAAACCTGCCTTTTCCTCACCTTCCCATTAGGATCATATTTCAAAGTCTAACAATTCTCTTTAACATATTTCCTAACTATCCTCTTCAGTTGTGCCCATCTTAATTCAGGCCCTTACTATGTCTTGCCTAACTACATTTGATTTCCCTGACTTTTGTTTCTCTCTACCCTAATAATTATATCATTATCATCTTTTTCAGCTATGGAGTACTTATTCTGGGCCAGTCACTTACTAAGTGATTTATCTTTTAAAATTATCTCATTTAATCTTCACAAACATCCTATAGGGTAGGAGCTATCATTATTCATAATTTACAAATGAGGAAGCTGAGGCAGAGAGATCAGGTAACTGATCCAACAATAACCAGGATTTGAACCCAGGCTAATCACTACCTATAAGTGATTCTTTCTAAAACAAGTCATATCATGTCACTCTCATAATTTAAAGCATCCCAAGGTTCCCCTCAGTCATGAGATGAATCTCAAGCTCCCCAACACAACATCCACCTCATCTCTGATTCTTTTCTTCCCACAGTCATTGGAAGGGTGCTATGAAAATAAAAATTCTGACCAATGTTAACATGATTATTATTGCCACCTATTGGGCATTTACCTGCACTTAGAGCTGTTTTGATATATGACCCATAGAATAGTATAAGCAGCCCATTTGTCCCTGAGCATATTTTAAGTGTAAGAAGATAAAAAATTCTTAAGCTGTTTCTAAGCATGAAGATATATATTTCTAAAGTATGTGATCAGATGTACCCATGAAGCCCAAATGTGGGCTTTGAAGTCAACTCTACCTGGGTTAGAATCCCCATTCTGGTAGTTCTATGACTCTAGGCAAGTTACATGTCTTCTCTGAACCTCAATACAGTGCTATCCTTACCTTTAAAATTGGCATTTTAATGAGACCCTCTCAGATAACCATAGGCTTGTTAGAAGGATTAAATGAGTTGATACACACAAGGTTCACAGCATGATGGCTGGCCAGAGTTTGTGCCCAGTACAAGATAGCTGGCAGCATTATATTCCCATTTTAGACCCTGCTCTGCCCTCAGCCACACAGGATCTGTGTGGCCCTTTTCCTATTAGGAAGCACCCGCCATAGGGGTGACTAGACCCTTCAACAGCTCACATCTCCGCGGAAGAGTTCAATGCTGAAACATGATTGTTCCTGGAAAGGGCTCTTCGAAGCGCAAACCCACAGACGCTGCATCCTCCTGCCTGGGGCCCAGGAGACTTTACCATGGCAGTCATCTTGGTCCTTATTTTAAAACTCACTAACAGGTTTCCATTAAGCTAAATTGAAACTAAATACCTCACCAGCTTGTAGTTTCCTGTTTCTAAAAGGGTAAAAGCTCTTAGTCCCAAAGGAGCAGTAATTCACCAACAAATCTTCCTCTAACCAAACAGACTGTATTTCAAATTCCTGGGCTTAGTGCAGTGTCTAAAGCACACAGAAGGCACTCAATACGTGTAGTTGAAAGAATTCTCTAAATTTTGAAACACTTGATCAAGAGTAACAAGCACTATCATATGCTATTTTGGAAGTGCCAACTGATGAAAACTTTTTTATAGGGTTATTTGAATACCTACCAAACTTTTAAATGCAGATACCCCTCAACTCAGTAATTCTACCTTCTTGAATTTTATCCATACACATGCATAAGATATACGTACATAACTGCTCACTGCATTTTTTGTAATGTTTTTTAAATGTAAGAACCCAAATATTCATCAATGGAAGTCTAGTTAAATAAATTATGGAATAGAATGAATTATGCATATTTTTATCCTCACCTGAGGATATGTTTTTATTGACTGATTTGAGAGAGAGAGGCAAGGAGAGAAGGGAAGGGAGAGAAAGAGCAAGGAAGGGAGAGAGAGAAACATTGATTGGTTGCCTCTTGTACGTGCCCTGACCGGGGATGGAACCAGAAACCTAGGTATGTGCCCTGACTGGGAATCGAGCCTGCAACCTTTGTGGTGCACAAGACCACTGAGCCACTGGCCAGAGCTATTATGCATATTTTTAAAAGAATGATGTAAACTTGCATGTATTGTTATGGAAAGCTCTCCAAGATGTATTGTTAATTTTTTTTTAAGTGACAGGAATAGATGACCCATCTGCTTACTTTAAGAATGTGCGTATGCCTGTTGAAATGGCTATTGTCAATAAATCAACAAATACGTTTTGGCAAGGATGTGGAGAAAAGGGAACCCTCATGCGCTGCTGGTGGGAATGCAGATTGGTGCTGGGCAAATTGGACACAGCAGGGGGTGGTAATAAAAATACTTTCCCCTCTGGCCCGGCATGGCTCAGCAGTTGAGCATCAACCTAGGATCCAGAGATCTGGGTTTGATTCCCGGTCAGGGCACATGCCTGGGTTGCGGGGCTCGATCCCCGGTTGGGGGTGTGCAGGAGGCAGATAATCAATGGCGACTCTCTCATCATTGATGTTTCTATCTCTCTCTCTCCCTCTCCCTTCCTCTCTCTGAAATCAATAAAGATACTTTTTTTAAAAAATAAAAAATAAATAAATGAATAAACGTACTTTCCATTTATATAGCATCTTTCAGTTTACTAGACATTTGCAAGTATATCATCCTATCTGACTCATACTAATCTTTTGTGGATTAATGTTGAATTTTGTCAATTTTATTTCCTGAATCTATTGAGATGCCATCTTTTTTTCTGTTTATGTAAAGAAGTACCTTGATTTTTTAAAAATTTATCATTATTGTTGTATTACAAATGTCCCCCTTTTCCCCCCATTGATCCCCTCCCCCCTGTACCCCTTCCCCCAGGCCTTCACCACACTATTGTCTGTGTCCATGGGTTATGCATATATGCATTTAAGTCCTTAGGTTAATCTCTCCCCACCCACCCACCTCTGCCTTCCCTCTGAGATTCATCAATCTGTTCCACGCTTCTATGTCTCTGGATCTATTTTGTTTATTGGTTTATTTTGTTCATTAGATTCCACATATGAGTAAGATCATGTGATACTTGTCTTTCTTTGACTGGCTTATTTTGCTTAGCATAATACTCTCCAGGTCCCACCATGCTGTCTCATAGGGTAAGGAATCCTTCTTTTTTCCAGCTGCATAGTGTTCCATGGTGTAAAAGTCTGAGAAGATGCTTGATATGATTTCAATCTTCTTGAACTTATAGAAACTTGTTTTGTGCCCTAACATGTGGTCTATCTTTGAGAAGTATCTTGATTTTTTAAATGAGCTAACTTTGCTTTATTCGGATAAACCCCACTTGGTCTGATATATTATTTTTTTAATATATTGTTGGAACAGATTTGCTAATATTTTGTTGGATGTTTTGCCTTTATGTTCATGAGGAATATTCGCCTGTCATTTTCTTTTCTTATAATAGCTTTTATTTTGGCATCATCAAATGAGTTGGGTCTTGCCCTAGCCAGTTTGGCTCACTGGTTAGAGCATCGGCCTGCTGACTGAAGGGTCCCAGGTTCGATTCTGACCAAGGGCACGTACCTCGGTTGCAGGCTCAAGCCCCAGACCCGGTCGGGGCATGAGCAGGAGGCAACCAATTGATGTGTCTCTCTCACATCGATGTTTCTCTCTCTCTCTCTCCCTTCCACTCTCTCTGAAAAGCAATGGAAAAAAATATCCACAGGTGAGGATTAAAACAAATAATAATAAATTGGGTCTTGTTTAGTTCTTTGCTTTCTGTGAAACTTTGTGTAAGTAAGATTGGTGCTATTTCTTACATATTTGATACAATGAAACCATTTGGGCCTGGAGTTTCTTTGTGGGAAGGTTTTAAATTATGAATTCAATTTTTTTAAATAGGTATGGAGTCTTCATAGTTTCCATTTCTTCTTGCATCACTTAAGGTAAATTGTGTTTTTTAAGAAATTTGTTCATTCCATCTAAATTTTTTAATTTACTGCCATAAAGTTGTTGATAATATTCCCTATTAAGGATATTAATCCTTTTTAATGTCTGGGGATCTGTAGTGGTATCTCATTTTTCATCCCTAATATTGGCTGTTGTTCTTTCTTTTTTATCTTGATAAACTCTGCTAGGTTTTATCAATTTTATTAATCTTTTCAAAGAATCAACTTCTGGGTTTGTTAATTTTCTCTATTGTTTTTCTCATTGTTTCTATGAAACAATAAATTAATAAATCAATTAAGTAAATGGAACTGATGAAATAAATCTTGCTCTTTTTTTTACTTTGAATTTAATTTGCTCATCTTTTTCTATTTTCTTAAGGCAGAAACAGATTGATTTTAAATCTTCTTTTCTAAAATAAGCATTTAAAGCTATGCATTTCCATTAAGCACAACTTTTGCAGCTCCCCACAATTTGTGATGTTATATATTCATTAACATTTAATTTAAAATGTTTTCTAGTCTGGCCTGTGTGGTTCAGTCGTTGAGTGTTGACCCAGGAATGAAGAGGTCATGGTTCGATTCCCAGGCAAGGCACATGCCCGGGGTTTCAGCTAGATTCTCAGTAGGGGTGTGCAGGAGGCAGCCAATTGATGCCACTTCTCTCATCAATGTTTCTCTCTCTCTATCCTTCTCCCTTTCTATCTCTCTAAAAATCAATAAAGACATATATTTTTTAAGTGTTTTCTAATTTCCCTTGTGCTTTTTTTGACAAGCATTATTTAGAACTATGTTCATTAATTTCTAAATATTTGGGGATTTAAACATATTGCTATTTATTTTTAATTTAATTCTATTTTGGTCAAACTATTCCTAGTATGCTGAGATTCTTTCTTTTGTGGAGGGATGTTTGAATTGAGTTAAAATCTGCCAGATTTTTATCTTTTCAAATGTATTGAGACTTATTTTATGTCCTAGTATATGGTCTATTTTTATGAACATTGTGTAGTTCCTGGATGTA
Organism: Miniopterus natalensis; assembly: GCF_054644295.1. NCBI lineage: Eukaryota > Metazoa > Chordata > Mammalia > Chiroptera > Miniopteridae > Miniopterus > Miniopterus natalensis. The sequence continues at coordinate 47,096,739 of NC_142092.1, read as the reverse complement.
ATTTTCATTCTACATTTCTTGGGTGTAGTGTTCTATAAATATTAAGTAGGTCAAGCTGGTTAACAGATCTCCTGTATCTTTCAATTGCTGAGAAAGGAGTGTTAAAAGCATTATGTATTTTTCTACTTCTCCCTTTAGCTCTACTAGTTTTTGATTCAGATATCATGAAGTTCTTTTAATAAGTACATACATGTTTGTGATTACCTGTCTCCTCTTGAACTGACCCTTTATCATTATAAAATACCCTTATTTATCTTTGGGAATACTTCTTATCTTGAAGTCTACTTAGTCCTGATAATATTATAAGGGCACATCTTGCCATTTGGTGGTATATTTTTTCCATTCTTTCAACCTTTCTATGTCTTTACATTTAAATTCTACTTCTTATAGGCAGCATATAGTTGAGTCTTGCCTTTTTCTTTCCTCGCCTGATAAACTCTGCCTTTTAATTGAAAGTATTGGTCTTTACCACATTGGTCTTTGTTTTCTGTTTTTCCACCTGCTTTTATTCCTCTGTTCATCTTTGTCTTCTTTTGTGTTAACTGAGGGGTGTTTTAGTATTTTATTTTCTCTATTGTTTTTTTTAACAGTACCTTTTAGTGGTTGCCCTAACGTTTACAATATGTAACCTAAACTTACCATAGTCTACTAAGAATAAATAAATATCATACCACTTCCTGTTTCATAATGTAATAACCTTACAACCTCTTAATTCCATCTACCACCACCACCTCGCCCTTTGCCCTATTGTTGTCATGTATTTTATTTCTATGTATAGTATAAGCCCCACCTTACAATGGTATTAGTTTTACTTTAAGCAGTCATATATCTTTCAAGAAAAGTAACAGAAGAAAAAAGTGAGCCTTTTTTCTTTAGCCATGTATTTACCATTTTCAGTAGTTTTTGGTCCTTCCTATAGATAGAGCTTCCATCAGGTATTATTTTCCTTCAGCCTAAAGAACTTCCTTTAGTAATTCTTATAGTAAATGTCTACTGATGACAAATTCTCTCAGCTTTAGTTTATCTGAAAATATATGCATTTTGCCCTCCATTTTAGGGGTATTTTTGCTGAAAATAAAATTCTGGTTAAGAGTAATTTTCTCTCAGTGCTTTATTTATTTATTTATTTATTTATTTATTTATTTATTAATATATCTTTATTGATTTCAGAGAGAGGAAAGGAGAGGGAGAGAGAGATAGAAACATCAGTGATGAGAGAGTCATTGATTGGCAGCCTCCTGCATGCCCCCAACTGGGGATCGAGCCCACAACCTGGGCATGTGCCCTGACAGGGAATCGAACCCTGGTCTCCTGGATCCTAGGTCGATGCTCAACCACTGAGCTACGCCTGGCCAGGCTCTCTCAGTGCTTTAAATATGTCATTCCACTGTCTTCTGACCCCCATTGTTTACAGTGAGAAGTCAGCTGTAATCATATCATTATTTTCCTGTATGCAATGTGTCATTTTTCTCTGGCTAGTATCAAGATTTTATTTTTATCTTTGGTTTTTGGTATTTTGACTATGAGAGACCTAGGTGTGGTTTTCTGTGTATTTCTCCTTGGGGCTTATAGAGCTTCTGAAAATACTATATGATCTTTTCCATCAAATTTAGGAAATTTTTGATCCTTATGTCTTCAAATATTTTTCCCCCTTCTCTCTTTCCTTCTGGGATTCCAACTAAATACATGTCCCAAATACAACATATGACACATTCCCATAGGTCACTAAAGCTCTTTTTTGTTTTTTAAATCTTGTTTCTCTGTTCTTCAGATTGGACCACTTCAATGGATCCACCTTCACCTTTAGTTGTTAGGCCCATCCAACACGTTTTTCATTTCTAATATATATATTTTCATTGTTTCAACTTTTTGGTTAGATTTCCTATCTATTAACTCAATATTTTCTTTAAGTCTATAAATATAACTATAATAGCTCCTTTAAAGTCACTGTCTAGCCTTGGCAGGTATGGCTCAGTGGTAGAGTGTCGGCCCATGCACCGAAAGGTCATGGTTCAATTCCCTGTCAAGGGCACATACTTGGGTTGCAGGTTAATCCCAGGCCCCAGTCAGGGTGCCTGTGGGAGGCAAAGGATCAATTTGTATCTCTCACATCGATGTTTCTCTCCTTCTCTCTCTCTCCCTCCCTCCTTCCCTTCCACTCTCCCTAAAAAAAATCAATGGAAAAAATATCCTCAGGTGAGAATTAACCAATAAATAAATAAATAAATAAATAAATAAATAAATAAATAAATAAAGTCACTGTCTGCTAATTCCAATATCTGGGTTATCTCATTGGTGTCATCATACTCTCCTTTGGACCTATCTCCCCGAACCATGATCAAGAAATTGTCTCAGGCAGAAAATGAGAATAAACACATAAGTCATGTTGGGTGTTTTCCTTCCTTCAGAAATCACTGTTGGGAGGGAATGCCTAAAAGAGTTACCTCATACATTATGCCCAGGACTAGAGTTGTTTTTAGTGGGAGGGCAAGTTCAGTATGAATTGCTCCAGCATGGCCAGAATATAAGTCCCATATGTAAAGGTCTTTAAAAGTCGCATATAAAGTGTGCTGCATTTTTAAAATCATTGCAGAAAAGTGCTATTTAAAAAACAAACAAAAACCTCTCCTGGCCAGTTTGGCTCAGTGATTAGGCCCTTGGATTAAAGGGTTGTGGGTTTGATTCCCAGTCAAGGGCATGTACCTTGGTTGCAGGTTCGATCATGGCCCCAGTCAGGGCACATGCAGGAGGCAACCAATCCATATGTCTCTCTCTCTCCCCTCTCCTCCCTCCCTTTCATTCTCTCTAAAAATCAATGAAAAAAATATCCTTGGGCGAGGATTAAAAACAAAACAAAACCCTAAAGTAAAGGCTTGTGTAAAGAAGAGAACCTTTTGTAATGTAAATACCTGCCCTTAATGAAGACACTGGGTTAGAAAAACTCTGAGGCCCTTTTTGCACAATGTATAAGAAACAGGTTTATCAGAAACAATGTAAAAGTTACTGTGGAGCAAAGCAGGTTATACCTTGCACTGGAGGAGCCAAGAAAAGATCACACCTCCTTTTAAGGGAAACTGATTTTCTCACAGCTTTGACTGGTAAGAGAGCCATAGGATCTTGTTCCTCCTGGATACAGCTTAGTGTAAACAGATGAGCTGGGATCAATCAGATTCTTTCTCCAAAAGTACAAACCGGGACTACAGAGAGAACTGGAGGTTGAATGGAGATATTGATGGAGGTGTTTTTGAGGTAGAGAGAGGCCAGAGTGGCCATAAGCTGGAAAGACACTAAAGAGTTTTGAGCAGAAACCACAGAAAACTTAGCTGGTTGGGAAATGAAAATAGGGAATGAAACATAGTTACTAACAGAGTAGAGAAGCCATGAGAGATATGGAGAAAATAATTATTACCTACATCTGTTTCAGAACCAATAGTTTTCCAGTTCTAACTCTAGGCTATCTATGTATTTATAATGTCCACTCACAACCCACAACATATACACCTTCTCCCTTCATCCACCACCCTCCTTTACTTGAGGTAACTTGAGCGAGCCTCTGTTCTTTGCAACTTAAAGAGCTTAACTAATACACATGAGCCTTAGAATTTTCCAAGCCCACAAAGGGCAGGAGCAGTAGAAAAGACTTAGGCATTGTAGGCAGAGGGAACAAAGCATTAACAAAGATATAGAGGCTTAGAACCACGTGTCTGTCCAGGGATCAGCAGGGTTTTTTTTAACCATTTATATTCTAATTTATCCCAAAGCAAGATTTAAGGCTGAATATGTGATGCATGGAAAATAAGTAAATGGGAAAATGAATATAAGGTAAAAATAAAAGTAGAAAAAATAAGCTTAGCATCAGAAGCAGCATCCCCACATAATTAACAGAATTGGGCTGCTTTGACTAGGATGAAGGAAGACTAAACTGCTTCTCCTGCAAGCCAGAAAAAGTTAATGTTCAGAATATTGCAATATGTACCTTTTCATTATTTATTTATGTACTCATCAATGAATTCATTCAGTCATTATTCATTCATCCAATATTTATTAAGCATTTACTATGTGCCAGATCCTAGGATAATAGTTAAAGAAGAACCAAGGTTGAGTTGGTCCCACTTCAAGGGTTCTCAACCTAGGAGGTGAGATAAATAGAGCACATAAACCCACTATACAAACCAGAATCCAGTGACTCCATTAGGAAGACAAAGTGTTGTTAGACACAAAGCAGTGAAACCAAAGTTTGATCAGTAACAGTGTCCTTTGCTTGCTTCTTCCACACAACTCTGTCTTAGCAATTGGGAAGATTGACTACTTCCTACAAATACCTAACTGACAGAAAACAATTTCATATGGCTTGCTCACAGCTGGAGCCAGAGAATCAAAATTACTCTTCAGCATCAGCTTGCAGGCTGCAAATCCCAGGGATAAGCACAAGAGCTCTCTGCCTTTATTATTTGAGTACCTGGCATGTATGAGTATTAATAATGCACTAGGCTCCACAGCAAACAGGGGAGGAGACCAAGTTCTGGCCTCAAATGCTCACAGCTGTTTTGTAATCTGATAATTGTGCATGACAAACCTTAGACTGTAAATCTGAAAATAGCATGACTGTAATCATAACAAAATGAAACAGCCATTGGCAAAATTTGTTTTCTAGTTATCACTTCCATAAGGAATTCCATAACACTATCAGGGGAAGAGAAGAGAAAATTCTCTCAACTTCCTGCCACTAAACCTCTGAATTATCATCATCTGCATTCATCTCTTCCTCCTTTCTTTTCTCCTGTTACAAAGTGTTCCACCTTCTGTCCATAACTCATCCACTCCCACCTCCTCAGAGACTTGGCCCTGCCCGTTATTTTATCTGTCTCCTTCATCTTCGACTTCTTCTATTTATGCCAGGCATTTAACATATTCAAGTTTTACTTTCATCTCTAAAAAATCCTGTCTACATGGTCTTTACGGCTTCTTACCTCAAATCAGTCTGGCTTTTTACCTCTGAATAATTATTCTATGTCTAGTTCTTAGCTTCATTGACCTCTTAGAAGCATGCAACATAACTGACCACATACTCTATAAACACTATAAACTCATTATAAACACGCTTTTCCTTAGGCTTCTGGGACATTGTTCTTCCTTGCTGTCTTCTAATTTCTATGCTCACTCCTTATCCTACATTTTGGACTCCTTCATCTTTCCAAACCTTTAATCATGATGTTCCTCCTAGAAATGTTCCTTGATTCCCCCAGAATCAGTGTTAAGACCTCCTACCACATGCTTCCACAGCACCATATGCTATTTCCCCAACCACAGTCCACCATCCATTCAATAAGCATTCACTAGGAGCTTTGGATGTGATGGCCACTGTGTTAGAAACTGAGAACACAGATGTGAGCAAAAACATCCACAGGCCCTGCTCTCAAGGAGCTCCTGTCTAATAAGAAAGACATACAATAATCAAATAATTACACAAACAAGTGAATAATTACACTCTGTGATGCATGCTATAGAAGAAAGGATCAAGAGCAATGAGACTATATAATAGAGGAATCTTAACCCTATCTTCATTAACATGGCAGGAGGCACTGGAGCAGGTTGTAGGGATTAAAATCCTAGGAGTGAGTGAGTGCATGTGTGAGAGAAGGTATGAAGAGTGTTCCAGAAAGAGGGGACAGCATGTAGAACTGAAGTACAGCAATAGCAGGGGAAAGTGGTACAAGTGAAGGCTTAGAGACCCAAGTAGGCCTCAGTCCATACAGGCATGTGAAGGGTTATCTAAAAATGTGGTCCCTATCTTAAGAGCAATGAGAAGATATTGAAGGGTTCTGCGTGAAGGATGATATAATCGGTTGACTGTGAAAATATCACTTGATGCAGAGTAGAGAATAGATTGTAAGGGCATGAGTGGGTGAGGGGAATACCAGTTATAAGGCTTTTACAGCACTCTGGGTGAGAGATGATTGTAGACTGGGCTAGTGGGGTGGCAGCGAATATGAAAAAGGTAGTTTAATTTGAGAGATATTCAGGAGTTATAAGGGCAAAGGCTTATATTTAGGACTTGAGGAAGGTAAGAGGTGTAAGGATGACACTAAAGGGAAGGGTCACAGAAGCAAGAACATCTTACTTTGGACATATAGAAACATATCAACTTCCCTTAGATTCTGCTCACCCTCTCCTGTCCTCTCTTCTATGGATCCCAGGCCCAGGCACCAGACTCAAAATCTCTGAATTAATAAGACTCCCTTTTGGCCCTGTGCTCAATGTTGCCCACTCGCCCCTACCCTAGTCACCCCTTATCAAGATCAATAATACTACAAGTATTGTCTTAGAGGGGCCTCTGGAGAGACCACAAAATGATCCAAAAAAGCAAGTCTTTTCTTTGGCTCTTGCAGGCAAGTGATGCAAAATTCTAGACTTTCATATTTTTTATGGTAACCAACTGAGTTCTAAAGGAGTATTCAAATTTGTTAGTCATAAACTAAAATTAGCTTTTAACTGGAGTTTACAGAAGACTCTAATTCAGTTCTCTACTAAGAAGTCTGGCTGCCAGGCAATATTTGGCAATGTTGCAAGTCAGAATTCTCACAATTTTCAGGAAGGATACTTTGTTATTGGGGCATTGCTAGTGATGTTTTGAACTGATCGTGGTTTATGGTGCCTGACATTCATGCATTTTAATGATACATTATGACTCATGGAGCTTCATCTTGATCAATTTAGTATGATTAACCCTCTGGGGTAGAGGGATGTAATTCTCTGAACTTATTTCCTGCCACTTTCCTCCTCCCCTTCCCTTACTGATCCAGAACATGTGTAGCAAGCGCCTATCTCAGGTACTTTACACTTGCTATGCCCTTTGTCTGGAATGCTTTCCCCCCAGATATCACATAGCTAACTCTCATTTCCTTCAGTTCTTTCTCAAATGCCACCTATATGAGGCCTTCTCTGACCACTATATTTAAATCATAATATTCTGATTCTCTAAACTTCCTAGTCTACTTCCCTGTTTTATTTTTCTTCTTGACACCTACCATACCATCTGATGAACTTTATATTTTACTTATTTGTTTATTGGCAATTTACCTCCTAAAAGTTAAGACCCATGAGAGCAGGGGATTTTGATTCTTTTGTTTGTTGTTCTATTACTAATACCTAGAACAGTACCTGGCAAATAGTAGGTACTCAACAAATAATTGTAAAATGAGAATGGCTATTTATCATCGGAATTTCTGATCTCTTAATCTCTAACACCCAACTTTTAAGACATGGGTATATGTGTTCAAAATGTGAATCATTCATAGCCCTGTTGCCAAAGCAGATATTAACACGAACCTGGAAAAACATTCTTCTACCCTGACATTTCCTTGTTATCTCTCTCCACTTGTCTCCTCACCCCAGGTTCATCCCTTCCCATCCTTCAAACCCACTCAGAGCAAAATTTCCAAAGAATGGCTTGAAGCATTCAGAATTCATATTCAACTCATTTTCAGAAGTTAATATATTCCAGACATTGTGTTAGATTCAGGGAAATCAACAATGAATGAGAAGGAAAAAATAATAAAATAAAACAAATAAACAACAATGAATGAAACAAACATGATTCTTGCATCCCAGAGTTTATATTCTAGTGAGGATATTATCCGATCCCACCTCCTGAAAGGGTTCTCAATCCCTTGTAGGAGAATTTGGTGGCAAACTGGAGACCTGATGTATGAAGAGGAGATGAAAGAGAGATTTGGGGCAGGGTGACATGCAGCAGGTGGCAACAGACAGAAAAGATTGTACCAGGCAGGCAGAAGAAACAGCATTTTCAAAAGCCTAGAGAAGAAAGAATGCGGATGTCACTTTCCAGGAAGTGAGGGCAGCTCAGTGTGCTATGGCTGTGGAATTTTCACAGAACAATGGTGAGATCTGAAGTAGGATGGGTAGCAAAGGCTAAATCTTGCAGGGCTTTGCAGGATATACAAAGCAAGTTAGACTTTTGGAACTTTATCCTAAGAACAAGAGGGAGCCACTGAAAGATCTGATCAGTGGAGCAACATTAACAGTGTAGTTTAAACTCTTCTTTGTCCCCTAACAGACCTAATCCTGATCTTCCTTCCCTCTCGACTGCAGACATCCAAGTCGTAGCTGCCTCCTCCCTGAAGCTTTTCTGCTGCTCCAACCTGCACATCTTCCTCCTCACCTCCAGGGATCCCACTCCCTTATCTTTGTATGCCTAGGTTCTGTCTCTCTGCATTGGACTAAGATATCCTAAAGGACAGGGGCAATTTCTCAAATCTCTTTAGGCTGTCATACACTCAGCTCATCACTGACCCAGATTAGGCTTTACTGAGACAAGAAGGTGATGAATACAACCTTGCACAACCCAGTCTTTTCTCACACTCCACCCATGGGGGGGGGGGAGTAGAAAGCGCTGGTATGCGTAGGGCCAGGTAACCCACGTTTCTCTGCTTCCTGTCTGCAGCCACTTCTCTCTGCTTTCAGTGTAATTAGCTTCTAATATCTCCTCTAATGGGCTGGAAAAACTCATCCCTAAGCTTGTTCAAACTGCAAGTGTTAGAAAAGACAAATCTAATTTGTAGTGACAGAAAGCAGATCAGTGGTTACCTAGGGTTGGGGGGTTCAGGAGAACTGAATGGGATGAGGCAAGGGGGAGCTTTTCTGGGTAGGGGAAGTGTCCTATATCTTGATTGTAGTGGTAGTTCACAAATGTACAAATTTGTCAAAACTTGTCAACATGTACAACTAAAATGGTCCATTTAATTGTACGTAAACCCAACCTCAGTAATGCTGAATTTAAAACAAACTGGACACAGACAACAATGTGGGGAAGTCCTGAGGTGGGGCGGGGGTTGGACGGAGGGAAGCAAAGAGGGGCATGGGGGGAACCTGTAATGCTGCCAACAATAAATAAAAACATTTCTAAAGTCAGAAGGCCCAAACACAGTACATGCATGAGCTTCAAAACAAAGTTCAACCGGGACATAAAACTAGGGCACGGCCATATGGGAAAAGCTGCCTCCCCATGGTTACAGAGATCTAAGAAAGATGGGTCCACCTGCTATGGAAGGCCAGGTAAAAGAAGCAAAGGAACAAAGGCTAATATGGAGGAAGGCAGATCAAAATCCAGTATGTAAAGTCACAGCCAGCATGGACACAGATTTGCTCTCCAAACCTCAAAATACCTAGGCACAAGGGAGGGAAATTTAAAATAAATAAATAGACGTCCTGACTCACAGAGCCAGAAACTGCATATTAGTCCCAGGATATTAATTCATAAAAGCTTTGGGAAAAGTGATTCTTGAAGGACTGAGTGCCTTCACCACAGAGGGCTCCCCTAGAAGCTACGCCTTACCTCACCTTCTAGGGTGATGGTAGGGAGGAAAGCTCTCTGTGCTGAGTGGGTAAGGGGGGCGTGATTCTTGGGTTTTCTGTGAGAAGGGATGACATCTGGCCAGGTGGCAACCGGAACACAAAATTCACATGGCTGAATGAGTCACAGGAGTGGACCAGGGGCTCACAGGAAGAGAGACATATGAGGCTCCAGAAATAGTTGGGGGAAAGTGTTTGTGTTGGGGTGTGCAGTGTGTGAGTGGGGGCAGGGATAGGAAAAGGGTCTCTCTCCTCTTCCTTTTTACCTGACCTGTCTCTTTTCACAAGTCTCACAGCTCAGAAAATCTAAACCAAACTCTGGCACACATAGTCTGTCCTGTGTCTCCTGTACAGTTCTCTTGTACTTCTTCTGTGGGCTCCCAAAGGCCTGTGTCCACACTTAACCCAGCAATGGTCACACAGCAAAGTCCTGGAAAAATAATTTCTTTGGGACAAGAATGTGAGGACAGCCCAGCCAGGCATGGCTCAGTGGTTGAGCATCGACCTAGGATCCAGGTGATCGCGGTTCGATTCCCCATCAGGGCACATGCCGGGGTTGTGGGCTCCATCCCCAGTCGGAGGTGTGCAGGAGGCAGCCGGTCAGTGACGACTCTCTCATCATTGATGTTTCTATCTCTCTCTCTCCCTCTCCCTTCCTCTCTCTGAAATCAATAAAGACATATTTAAAAAAACAAAACAAAACAATGTGAGGACAATAATTGTACATGTTGACCTATGTACATGTTGACATGTGGGAGTGGGGGTGGGGAGTTAAGGAGGATGGAGTGAGGGAATGGAATGGTGAGGGGAGGACAAGTGAAAGAGAGGTAGGAAACAGTGGGTCAAGGGCAGTGTGGGAGGCAAGGCTAAGATTAGTGGGACAGAAAAGGAAAGGGTCAGAGGTCAGTGAGAACACAGGCCAGGGGTCACAAGGAGAGAGCAGGTTAGGAGTCAACAGGGAAAGGAAGATGAAGGATCAGTAGGAGAGGTATGATCAGTAGTCATTGGTGGTGAAGGTCAGAATTCATCGCGGGAGGGCAGGTTGGAGTGTTACCTGCTTACGTGACTGCAGTTTCTGGGGCATCTTCAAAGAAGCAGGAAGCACCTCAACACTTGGAGCGCTCAACACTACAAAACGCTCCCTTGCCTGAAGACAAGAAGTTTGTCCGTCCCCTCGATCTTGCACGGGAAATTTGGATTCTCTTTCACTTCAATTACCAGTCGTAGAGGTTTTCTAGGGACACCCGTCGTTGTGGGTCCCCGCACCTTAGCCGGAGGGAATCGGTTCCTCCCTGACGCTGTTACCCGGCAACCAACCCGCAGCCAGCGCGCAAGCGCCTCTGACGCCTCCTCCGGGCTGGAGGGGGAGGCGGGACTGAGCGTGCGGGGAAGTCCCAACCCCTCAGGAATAACACGACCAGCGGCCGCGCGCATTTGTAACTCCTGCATGTGGGAGGGGCTGGAGCTCCCAGATACCGCCCCCTCATGAATAATGCATATCCAGGCGGTGTCCCGGACCCGGAAGTGGAGTTGCCGAGTCACCGCAGTGGCTGAGCTGCTGACAGGAGGCGGTGGCGGAGGAGTAGGCGAGGCCAGACCTGCGGCTCGGCCCCGCCACGGCCGCTATAGTGCTGGGTAAGCCCACGGAGCCACGCGGGCCTTAGCCCGCCAGCGAACCTCCCGTCCCGCTCCTAACCGTCGATCTGCTCGACCGCCTGCCCGCCCTACTCTTCCGAGGCGGCCTAGTCTGCACCACCCAACCGGCTCCTGGGGCCGCCGCCCCGCGCGGTCCCGTTGGCGTCCCTGGCCGCGCCCGGCCCCGGGCCCGCTCGCTCGCTGGCACCATGATGGAGGAGATCGACCGGTTCCAGGTGCCCACCGCGCACTCGGAGATGCAGCCGCTGGTGAGGGGGCGGGCGGCGGGCAGGCCAGGGCCGGGAGGGGGCGCCGCCTGAGGGGGAGGAAGGGAATCAGGCCTTGGGAACTGTGCGAAGAGGGCGCCTTCGGATGGGGCAAAGAGAGCCATGAAAACACATCGCTGGGGAGGGTGACCTGCAGGACGTGAAAACCGTGGGAGAATCCGCGCGGTGACAGCAAAGGGCCTGTAAGGGCCGAGGGCACGGTCTGAGGAGACAGGCCGGGGGAGCTACCGGGAGCGCCGTCGGATGAAACCGAGCGGGGCACAATGGTGCACACCAACGGAGGCCCATAGCTGGGAGAGAAAGGGAATTGTCGTGGAGCACCGGGGGCGGCAGGCCCTGTAGGCTGGCGGGAGGTGGGAAGGCGTTTCGCCCTAGAGGCCTGTGATGTTCAGGGCGGGGGAGGGGGCGGGATAGCAGTCTGGCTGAGAGGGATTGGAAATAGGCTTGTAGAGGAGGAGGGGCCTGCCCGCCAGTTTGCTGGATATGGCTGGGAACGCGGGGTCAAGAACATTGAGGGGCAGGGTCGGTTCAGGACCCGGGGATTCCCTTCTTCCGCGGTGGAGAGCGGCAGGTAGTCTAAGCTGGCGGTACGGGAGCCGGGGAGGAGAGAGCGCAGCGGCGAGACGGAGAATCCGAGGCGCGGATGAGGGAGCTGCGGCACCGACGGGAGAGGGGGCGGGGCTGCGCTGGAGCCGCGGGTGCCCGCCGTTTGAAAGAGCCCCCATCATCCTAGGCCTACGTGCTCCGAGCCCTTTCTGGGCGCCGACCTTACTGCCTGTCCGCGGTCCGGGAGTCAGGGAGGAATGATGTCATCGCTGCCGGCGCAGAGGGGATGGAAGGGGGAGGGCGACACGGGCTCGCCGAGGCCGGGCTTGGGCAGAGCAAGCCCGCTGCCCACCGCGGGGGGGTTGGGGGTGGTGAGGGGGAGGCACCTGACTGGCTCCTCCGCCGCCAAGTGGAAGAGAGGCCTAGCCTGCGGGTATAGAGAGAGGGGGAGCCAGGGAGCGCCCCAGCTCTGTTCGCTTTTCCTTCTCCTTTCCCCCTTGGAGCCTTAGGGGGAACTGGAAGGAGGCAGGGCAGGCCAGAAACCTAAAGGTTGGGTGCCCTATTATCTGAGCTCTGCTGGAACCTAGCAGAGCTCTCCAAGCCTTGAAGATATTGGGCTCCCTAAGGTTCTCCCCTCTGTGTTAGGCCAGGAGGAGAGGAACAGGTTCTACCCTTGGGCCCCCAGGCCCCTGGCTTACAGATGCGCTTTGTGGCTTCCTGAGCAAGTAACCTGCCCATCACAGCAATCAAGACAGACCTTGGCAGGAACCCATGACCTACTCTAGGCCGCACCTTTTGGGAGATGGTAGAGAGAATCATTAGAGGCTACTTAGCAAGAGAGAAAAGGCATTTCCCCCCTTTTGTGACTACTTAGTTCCAGAAGCCAAAAGGGAAGCTGCACAGAAGTGTACCATATTAAATTGGGTAGAGAGATGCTAGCCTGATGCCATCATTGGATTATTTGGTGACAAGTTTATCCCATAAACTTAAAGAACTTTGGGCTGGGTTAAAAGGGTTTTCCTTTATGGATTATTTTTCCAGCCAACCTGGCTTGTCAAACTAGATTGCCCTTCCAGCTCTAAGCATCTAATCAAGAACCCAAAGGGAGGGTGCATGAAGGAGGAGAAGGAGGAGGTCCAAGTGAGTCAGAAGAAAGCAATGAGTCGGTTCTTGCCTCCCATCTGGGGTTCCTAAAAAGGGAGGCAATAACTGTCCAGGGAAAGGGGAGAAGGAATTGAACCACTAGGTTCCCTCAGTTGTCCTTGGTGCATGTCATTGCCTAAAGTTCTTAATGATGGTTTCAGTGAGTAGTAGCTCTGGAAAACTGAACTGCTTCTGGTCTGTTTGGCTCTGGAGTAGAAGTGCAAGGAGACATCAGAAAAACTGTAATTGCCTTCAGACCTTTTCCTTGAATCCTAAAGGAGCCATTCTCTGCTAAGGGCTGCTTTGTTGCAGTTGAGTGAAAGCTTTATGGAAGTAGCAATATAGTCATCCCCTGTTTGAGGGTCATAGACATTGCCCTGCAGATTTCTGCTTCTTGACCCTTGTTCCCAGGCTGAAGCCCAGAGGACTCCCCAAACTCCTAAATGCTCTGTGTATTATTGAGACCAGCAGAATCTTGTGTGGAGCTTCCCCAAAAGCCTTCACTTCAATGCATAAGCAATCAAGATGGTATACCACAGAAGAGAAAGGCAAAGTGGTTTTGTTAGGGGTATTTTGGTTGACCATAAAAACTAGAGTCCCAGACTTGAACCCAGCTGTGACCAATTTCATTTCTTGCTGTTATTTATTAAGACCTCTATCTAGGAAGTCTCTCCTCTTCTCTAGACTTAGTTTTCCCATTTATGAAATGAAGACAAACTGCCTCTTTAAAGTTTAAACAATAGCTCCTCACTCTCTCTTCCAAAGAATATCATAGGGACCTGATTGATTCAGCAAATCAATTCACCTTATCCTTATATTTATTGAGCATCAGCTCTGTTCTAAATACTACACTAGGTGTTAAGGATACTCACTGGTTATCAACAAGACACAAATATGGCCCTGCCCTCCTGAAGCTCACAGTTCAACAGAATTTTATCGTTCTTGCTCACTCCCTTGGTGTGAGCCCCTCTGAGGGCAGAATGGGGGCTGTCTCCTTAAACCCTAAAGGAAACAAGGTAATGCTGGTGTCAGCATCATTCCCTCTTTCTGGACTAAGCAGTACTCATACAGGCCTATCACATGGGCTCCATCATCAAATAACCCTCCCCTACACATAGTGGTGGGAAGAACCCAGAGGCCATCCCTCACTTGGGAAAATGAGCTCTTGGAAGAGAGCATCTTTATTTTTTTATTATTTACTTGAAAGAGAAACTCAAGCTTAAAAAGGAGGCCTAGAGGAGTGGCAGGAGCTGGAAGAGAAGGCACAGCCAGCAGATCTGGGTGTTTCCAAGGTGCTAATTTAAGCATTAGTTCTCAGCTTAGTGGGAAGAAGATATCCCTGCCCTGTTGATGCTGCTGCTGTTGCAGCAGCTGCAAGGAGCCTTCTGTCTGGGGTGGGAGTTGGCCTGAGGGTGTGGCCTCCCTTTTTTCCCCATCACACCAATTATTTAATTGGCCTGGCTACATCTCAGCAGCTGAACCAGGCCTGGGCTTATCCCTGAGAGCTCCCCAGGGTCTCTTCCTGTCTCCTTTTGGAAGGAATGAGAGCTCCTCGTGGAGACCTAGTCCCTGGGCTCTTGCTGTGTCTATCTCCTAGATAATCCTTAGTGTTTTCGAGCACAGGTTTTCCCAAAGAAACTGCCAGGGATAGGCACATCTTGTATGTCAGTTCTGTGTCCACGCCACATAACTCACTGATCTAGGGAAGCACCCATCTGTCAAAGGCTCTCTGTTAAGCAATTGGGTTGAATTTGGGCTATTGTTTCTGTGAGCAGCAGCGGTAGGCTCTCTGGCTCTATTGTCTGTCTGCTGGGCTGGTTGGTGCAGCCTCACAATCCATGTCTTCTACTTGGCTACAATTGGAGAGGAAGAGATTTGTTGAAGGAAAGAAAAAAAAAACCAACCAAAAAACAAATGGAGTTTTTAAGCACTTAATTATGTCAGGTAAAACCCTGCCTCCTATGCTTTCAGAGACCAAAGAAACCAAAAAATGGCATATGACACCAGACCAAAAATTGGCATATGACATTCTGTACCCTTGACAGAAACGTTAGTCTGGCTTCTCTGAACCCAGGTTGTCTGTTAACTCATTTGTTTAGTTCATGAGCATACTTTCAGTTCCGAGTACTTTAAGGATTGAGACAAGTGAGATCTCTCCAGTGTTTGGCCAGGAGAAGGATGGGCTCAAATGGCTACAGGAAGGTTTAGGTACATTCAGGAAAGAATGGAGGGTGCTCCTGAGAAAGGGTGATACGTCCCTTGGAAGAATATGAGAAATACTGAGGTTCTGACCTTTTGACCACCTGAGCTTGGAAAGTAGTTTCAGACTCCTCCTGTCTCCTGACACTCAGGGATGGGGATGGTCAGGACATTGATTCAGTGAGGAGGCCACAGCAGCTCCTGAAAGTGGCAGAGACAACATTGTGAAAATAGCAAGAGCCTCTATGGAAAATTGACCTACATGTATTCTGTGGTCAGGGAGCCTTAAGTTGCTTCCTTGTAGTCAGATGACTTTTCAATTTAAGGATGGATTCTCCTAATGGGTCCATGTGACCAAGTAGTATTTCTTAGGTTCTGGAATGAGCCCCCCCCCCCCCTTGCTTTTCTCTTTTCCTATACTGCAAAGTGAGGATCAGGTTTACTTAGGCCTCTACCGCATCCCTTACTACTCATCTCCTCAGTCAACAAACACTAAGAACCTACTTTCTGCTAGATGTTATGCTGGGCTCCATAACATAGAATTTTGCTCCAGGGATGTGCATAGTCAAGATGGATTAAGGTACCACAGAGTAATGAACACTGCAAAAAGAAAGAACCAGGTCCATCAGAGCCAAAGGAAGACAGGAAAGGCTTCCATCAAGTTGTCAGGGAAAGCTTCACAGAGGAGTCATTGCTGAGCTGGCTTTTAGAAAAGACGTAGAAGGTTGGCAGATGAGACAAGGTCAAGAGTTCCAGGCAAAGGCCATGGAGGAAGAAACAAAGTGGTGCATTTGAATGTTTGAAGGGTTTTATTTAAGGGAATAACATCATCAAATTTGAGTAGGGCTAACACTTCAGTAGTGGATAAGAGATTAGAGAAGGTAAGATTGGAGGTCGGAAAACGAATATGAAGGTGGGTGCAATAATAATCCAGGAAGAAATTATTTCAGTCTAGAGCTGAAAGAGAGGAAGGGACATATATACAGATATTAATAAAGTGGAATAGGCAGAATGTGGTAACTATTTGGAGGTGGGGTGGAGAGGTTGGGAGTCAAGGATGCATCCCAGGTTTCTGGCATGTATCTAGATGGCAAGAAGAACCTCACCACCCCCAGAAAACTCAGGGGTCTGTGTATCTCTTGGCTTTAGGGACTGCTCAAATGGGAGAAGGCTGCTGTTTTCCTTTGCTCTGCTGTTGAAGCTGCATTCTTGGAGTTATGAGGGACTCAGAGCCCTAGAAAACCAAAGAGCAGTGATACTGGCCCCACAGCCTGAAAAAGGATACTGAGAAATACCTGCCAATGAATACTTTTCCCCTGTGATGAATGCAAGTGAAATGGTGGCAGCAAGGAGCCACAGTGTTTTGTTTTTGTTTTGTTTTGTTTATCTGGCAGCACTTTGGTAAAGAAAAATAAAATCATTTCTTGGCTGAGAGAGGGTTTTATGTTGTAGCTTCTGGCCTGGCCTTTTACCATCATTCTGGTCAAACCTATGGTTTTCTGACTAGTTTGCTGAGCAGGGCCCTATCACTGATTTCTTCTAGAATGAATGTATGAATTACTGCTTCACCTGCAAGAGTCAGAATGGAAAAGGACACATATCTCCTTTATTTAATCCTGGAAAGCTTCAGTTGGGTAGAAATAGCATCCAGACTGCTATGTTCCAGGCTAGCTGTGCCAAGGGAGCAGACTTCTGGGATGAGATTGCTCAGAGGTGACTTGGCTTCTTAAAGGCCCCAGTGTAGCCTCTCTAGGCAGGAACTTCCATTGTAGCTAGGAGTCAGGCTGAGTCATTTCCATCCCCTAGCTGCCTATTGTCTGACTGACTGTAGCCCAGATTGAACAGAAATGGAAATCAGAGCTTTCTTCACTTGAACCTGATTAGCCTCAGGGACCCTCTCCCCTCCTTGAAAGGGCAGATGAAGTCTTGTGTCTGGAAAGGGGACATTGGAGACTAGCTTCTTGGGTTCAGCAGGCTCTCAAGGCAGTGTTTCCTAAGGAGACTGTGGTGGGAATCTGGCCATCAGAGCAGGAGAAGGGAAGGAAGGAAGCAGGTGGAGCTAGGGCCAGCTCTGGATCTGACTCTGCTCTGGAGTTCAGAAGTTGGAACATGACCCAAAGGCCTCATTGTGGGTCAGCCTAGTGAACTTCTGGGCTTTAGGGAGGGACTCTGGAGTAGGGAAGTAGTCTAGGAAGGAGGCCCAGAGTCTGGCCTGGGGGAAGGGTAGATGGAGATATGTAGGAGTTCCCCCTAGACTTACATTCTTAGGAGCCAGTTCAAGCAAACATGTACTTGCATTTGTTGTTGTTGTTCAAAGATATCAAATTGAGGATCAGATAGTTGTACTTCTTGAGGGCCAATTTTAAGTTTCTGTGATGATGATGATGTATGAGAGTATGTGCACAAGTAAGATGGCAATAATGATTATGAAGGGTGTTCTCTGAATGATCATTCTAACCCTGAAAAGTGTAAATATGACAAGAGGCCACACCCAGGCAGAAATGAGTCCAGCTACTGTGGTTCCTGGCCTGATTTTGTCTGTTTTCATCACCAGACTCTTGGCCGTCATAACCAGAGTCCACCCCATCTATCTGTTTAGAACAATACCTGAAGGGGTACTTTAACTAAGATTTATTGAATTAACTGCACCCAAACAGTGGAATGGGAACCATATATATTTTACTATGTAGCTAACTTAAACATAATTATGTATAAGCTATAAATTATTTATAGCTCCCATATTATTTCTAATTTTATTCTTATAAAGGAATTGGTGAAGTCCTCAGCCAAGCATGGCTTAGACCAGCATTTCCTATGTCATATTCTTCGGAATATTGGTCCTTTGAGATACTTTATTGGGGGGGGGAAGAATCTGTAGACAAATTCCTTTGGGGAACACTACACACTATTCCATCACAATGTTTACTAGCATTTTAAAGGCTCTGAGAAGTTCTGCAATAAAGAAACCTTTCCAGCTTCATTTAACCCAATGTTTCCCAATATTACATAACCACGGAAACTTTTTTATGTTACATCTATTAACATCTTACAGAACCAATATGTCTCATGAAATACTCCTTGGGAAACTCTGGCTTAGAAATTAGTGTCTCTTCTGATTCAGTCTAGATTTATATTCTCCTCAGTTCTTTTGACCCTCTTTTATAACCCACACCATTTTTCCCCATGTTAGTCTCTAATGGGATGTTGCTGCTTTGTGTCACGGTCTGAACTTATTGCCATCAATAGGAAGACTTAAGTGAACTTTGGTCAGGTGTGAAAGCAAGTATTAAGTACCTTGTTTTTCTCAAGATATTGTTAAGGGAGGGTTATTTCCCTTCAAGTCCCTCTACTAACTGATGATGTGGGAAAACCAGCATTTTTTCCATTAACCTTTTCCTGACAGCTTCATTGAAATGTTATTCATATACTGTACACTCTACCTATTTAGTACTTTACTTTTAATTCTAGTGTGACTGCTGCATGCCTTAGTTCTGTTTCTCCTTTTTACCTGTGGGCTATGCTCTGCCCTTTTGTGTTCTGCTAAGCAGGAGAAGAATATAAAGATTATAGTCCAAAGCTCTCATCAGGAAGAATCTCATCTCAATTGGGATTTAAACTGAAAAATTAATTCCCTGATTAGGGTTCCTCAGTACTTCCTGTGCGGTACCATTAAATGTCCCCTCAGATCACAGCAGCTCTAGAGGCATTCCTGCATAATCATTTTACATATGTAAAATGTGGCCTACTTTAAGGGCTACAAAAAGCATGGGTGATAAGCAGATTTCATCCCTTATGCCAATGCCCACTGATCAGTATTAAGTATGTAATAAGGTGGATTCTGACGCAGAGTCCTGGTTCAGTGAGAAAGAATGACATGGTTGGTTTTCCATGTCTGCCATGGTCTTCAGCAGGGGAAACATCACTTCTAGTACTCTGCTTGCCATCCTAGCAGCCCTGAATCATCATCGTTATCCTAGGCAAAGAACACAGGAGAGGAAGACTCTTGTAGATGTTAGCCAGCTCAGCTATCTGCTTCATTGAGGGGCTGGACTCTTATGATGTGGCTCTTTAAGAAATGAGTGAAGAAAAATGATCATTCCTACTCTGATCTTCAGCATGGGTTTTTGAAGTATTGACTTGATATAAAGTTAATAATCCTTCATAAGTAGGTTAGGTGAGAGGGAGGGAGTATCCTTGACTCTGCTGATCAGATAAGAGGGGGAAAGAGGCAGATTCAGGAAGAGATCTCATAAATACCACATAAGTGGTTGGCCAAACTTAAGGTGAAAATACAAGCCCTAACCAAAGTAGCAAGAATAAGTAGGCTACTGGAGGAGACCCTTAAGCCTGCAGTTACTGGAGAGGAAAGGCCCTACTGTGGGCTATACAGCCATAGCACTCTTTCCCCCTCCCCCCATCCCCAGGCTAAACAGGTCCTGTTTTTTCCTCTACCATTTTCCGGGAGACTGGTTTCCAAATCCCCCGTCACCCTGGCTACTCCAGTGGATACTTTTGAGTTTCTCACTCCTGGGACTAGACACAGACCTCTCTATGTGATCTAATCAGCCCAGATAACTGTGGGGTTGCCATTCTCCATAATATTGGTATTGTACTTCTATTATTGTCAGTTGAGGTTTATGATCATATTTAATAGCTGTACCTATTGTTATAGTGAACTCAGGGCACATCTGAAATAGGGTAGCCCTTTGCCTTAGCAATGTAAAATCAAGGCAAGAACCTGGAAAGACATCTTGGGCTAGGCTGGCTGCTAATACAGGTAAGGGTCCATGGGTCTAATGAGATGGTGAATTCATGCCTATTAGAAACTATACCACATGTATGTATTTTGACTCTTATTCTCAGAGCAATAGCTGGCTGAATTTGGCATGGAATTTAAACACGAATCGAGGTGCAGCTATGTGATTGGGTAGCCTAGGGTAGACCTTCAAAGAGAGCTAGTGTTTATGTGGACAGAAAACTTAATGTAAGTCTACTATATGGCATAGCCACCAGAAAAGCTGCTGTGCTATTGGGCTGCATTAATAGAAGTATGAAGCTCAGGTCCTAGGAGGGGATAGTCCTACTTTGCACTGATCAGTACTATCTGAAGTCCTGCATTCTATGCTGATGTCATCATTCAAGAGAGGGAGTGGCTGGAATGATGAAAGGAATCAAAACCATATCATGTGAGAACAGTTGGAAAAACTGAGGCTGTTCAGTCTATTAATAAAATAGTCTCAGGGAAAGCATATTATGGTTTTCAAGTGCCTAAAAAGAACTGGAGTTAAGAAAGGAAAGATGGTTAGACTTCATATTACCTGTGGCTTCACAGGGAGGAACTAGGGCCATTGGATGGGAGTAGGAACATACTTTTACCTCTGGACTCCATTGCCTCCTGTTCCCTGTGGTAGCAGTTTTTATTTGACATGTGCAATATAAACATGTCAAAATATCCACTGTGGAACTTAGTATGAGCAGCACTTTCCTAGTTTTCTGTTAATGTGTATTTGCTAATCTTTCCTATCTTTCAAGGCCTATCACAAAAGTGCCACCTTCTTCTTGCATCTTTTCCTTCCTCCAGTCTACCTTTGCTGTGGCCCCAATATGTTGTCTTTGTGTGAAGTTTATGGATGCATTTGTCTTATTCTTACCTTAAATTCCTTGCCTGTCTACAACTTGGTGAGTACCTTCTAGTTACAGGGCCCATGCCTTAAGGTAGATGAAAGATGTTTCCAAAGTACCTGAACCACCTTATGAAAGAGATTTAGAAAATCATTTTTGCCAGTTTTATAAATATTTATAAGTAGAACCCCAGAAAGGTAAATAGGCTTGGCTGCTACCCAGCTAGAGGTTGGCCTGGCCTAGACTAGAACCCAGGTATTCTGACTCCCAGGGCCATGATATTTCCTTCAATTTGAAACCAATTAAGTCCTTATGCATCAACTTAAATTTCTCAACTTACTTTTGAGGCATCTATACTAGGCTTTTTCCTCTCCTAGCTCGCCATACTTTCTCCCATTCATGCCACCTTTCTAGTAGGTCCAGCCAGGCCCTTCTCCTCTCATCTGTTGGCATCCTGATGCCTTCTCTCCTCTTAACAATTCTTTCCCCTCTCCTTTTCGGCCTATTCCACTTCTACCCATTCTTCAGAGGTCCATATAAACTCCCCTTCTCCAGGAAGCCTTCCTTGACTATTCTAGTGAGCTTCCAACCAATCCTAAAAGCCTCTATAACCTCTAGCACATAACTTTATACATACAATATCCTAATTTGTGTTGTTCACTTTGATATGTTGTGAGTCTCATCACCCCAATTCCCCCTTTAACTCCTTGGCAGATAGCTTTTGCCCTCAGAGCTTGAAGTTCAGCAAAGAAGAGACTTGCTCTTGTGAAACAGAACTACAGAAGAAAACAACTATTTCCTTTAAGAATCAGTAAGAGTAGATAGGAGGTTGGGAAATTATTCTAAGAAGGGGACCAGTAGAGACCCAAAGGGGGATGAATATGCAGGAATTAGTAGAAGGTACACGTGGGCAATTGTGGGAGATTCGGGGGGATACTCATTTATTATTCAAAAGTAAGGAATTTTGAGCATCTGCTATATGCAAGACCCTGTACCGGACAGAAGGAATAATATGATGAGTAAAGCAAACACGGCCCCTGCTTAGTGAGCTGGCAGTCCAGTGGGAGAGACGGATATGAAGCAAATAAAGTGCACAAACAAAATGACAGTTAAAAACTATGACAAGTGATAGAAAAGACAAGAACAAGGTAGCATGACAGAGAATAATAAAGCCTCCTACATTAGACTGATGTCAGGTAAGGCTCCTGTGAGAAAGTGATTTTTGAGCTCAGACCACAAGATGAGAAAGATCTTGAATGCTCTGACAAGAAGTGACTTGCTTTTTGCTCCCCAGTGCACTGTGGTCTCCCAGCTGAGTTGGTAGTCTGAATCCCTTACAAATTGGCCTTTCTCCCTTTGCAGGATTAGGCAAGTTTTCAAGAGTAAGGGATATAGAAGAACATGAGAGGGTGATCTAGCTGCTATCCCACTGGTAGTACAGCCAATGGGATGACTGTGCTGCCAGCTTTGTTGTGAGGCTGGAGAGGCTATTAATAGAATTGTGATGTATAATATTTATCGAGCTCTGCTGATGAAGAGCTCCTACTTGTCTTCCAACATTATATGACTTGCACATATCCTCCTGTTGATGGAAAAAAATATCTGTAGCTCTTGGAGGGAAGGAAGAGTGCCAGCCTGGATGTCCTGTTCTTTGTGTGTCAGGCATGAGGTTCATGTTCCCCTTACCACAAAAACCAAATGCTACAAGCAGTTCTGTTCAGGGGCAGTCCCGCCTCTGGTGGGAAAGCCAGCAGCCACATGGCATGCAGATTGTAGCAGCTGGTAAGAGGGGCTTCCATTGAGCCTCCTGCAAATCCTGAAGGTGTTCCCCAAGGATTTCAGCTTCCAGAAAGCACTCTCTACTCTCAGCTGGCCTGCTGATTTCAGTCCTGGTTCAGAGTTGATCATAAGCTCAGAGAAAGACCTAGTGGGAATAATGATGTAATGAGGCTGTGGTAGCTAGAGGTTTGGGGAAGATGGAGGAAAATTCCATAGAGTTAGGGAGAGAGACCAAGTTCGGGGATAGGTTCAAGGTAACAAACATTGGCACCAAAGGGAACCAGTCAGGAACTAAGGTTTGGCCATCTGTCAGCTTCCTTATCAACTTCCTGACGAAACCTCATGTTTCAGATCCTTCATTTAGTCAGGAGCTGAACTACGGGAGTGAGGCAATCTCTGGGAACTTCCCTGACAGGAATTGGTTTGAGAATCCTTGGGGGGGGGGGGGAGATCAGGGTGAACTAGTGAGGGGCATGGGCCTTAGGGCAGGAGCTGTACAAAGTGGTTGTAGGAAGTTGGCTGGGTATATTCTAGCTCTGCGACTTTTATTATGACCTTTGTCCAGGCTCCTAACTTCTTTCAGGCTATTTATAAAATAAACAAGATCATGTAAGTGAAAATGAATTGCAAATTACTGTATCATTTCTGATCTGAGGATTGATGGTGATTAAGGGAGACAGAGATTTCCATTTTTTGTCAGTGTTTTCCAATGGAGCTTTCACAGGGAGAGGGTAAGAGATGGTTAATTCTTCTCATCACCAAATGAGAAGAGTCCTTGGCCTACTTGACAGAACCGTGATGAGGTTGGACTAGAGATGGAAGTTCTCTGTGCTCCCATTGATTACCAGAGGGGGTTCCATTGAGCTGGCCTGGACTGAAGGAGGCCCTGTCCCTGCCCTTCTCTGCCATGGCCATTGCAGAGTCCTGTTGGAGTGGAGTATTCCTGGAGCTCCCCACCTCACTATTGATGCCAGTGGAGGATATCCTTCTGCTGTTTCAGCTCCCAAAGACCAACTCTCAAGGCTCAAGAAACATTTGGAAAAAATCCACGTTGCTACAATGGCTACTACTCTCTACAGAACAGTAGGCTAGAGAAGGAGGCAGTTTCCAGTCTTCAGACCTTCTTCAAAAATTTAAAACATTTTGTCATGGAAAATTTCTAATGTATACAAAGTAGAGAAAGGGTGAAATGAACCCCCTAGTACTCATCACCCAACTTGAACAATTATCAACCCAGGACTAATCTTGTTTTACCTATACCCCACCCACCGGATTACTGTACATAATCACTTCATCTATAGTCCTCCATCTACTGTAGTTCTACAAACTGTTAATTAGACCTTAGGGTTTGATCAGATTCAAAATTTTGTAAAGAATACTTCTGAGTGTGCTCTGTGTACTTCCTACACATCACGTCAGGAGGCAGAGAACATGCGGCTGTCCTACTTTGAGATGTTCAGCTTGATTAGCAGTATAGTTAGCCTGACCTCTTCATCACAGAGCTTCCCCTTTAGCCTTTTCTAATGTTTTTAGCAGCTATTGATAGTCATTGCCTCAGTCCATTATTTCATCAGGAGTTCCCTTCACATTGAGACAACAAAGAACTCTTATCAATTCTCTGCCTTCATCCCTCACAGATATTTCTATCACTTCTCTTATCCTATGCCAGCATTTCCTTCCTTATCAACCCAAGATGGCCCTATGAAGTCTGTAGGGCACATGTACCCACCCTGCTTCAGTGTAGACCTGTGTTTATGAGGGGAGGGTCCTTACTTGGAGTCTGTTGTCACCGAAACACCACTGTACCCTCTCATGAAGCACCTGGCTCTGCTCCGTAAATTCTGCTAGGGCCATACTTGACCATGCTGGGAAGTAGTGGCAGCTCTAGTCTTTTCCTCCTGTGGGAGAGAGTGCAGCAGGGGCTGGGTTTATTTTACCTTCCCAGGGATTTCTGAGCAGCTTTCTTCTATGCTGAAGAGGGTCTTTCTCACTTGTTTCCTGAGCTTCCTGCCCCAGCCTGAGCCCTGGCAGGTAGCCAAGCCTGGTTTCCTGTTTAGCTGGGCTGTGGTCTGGGAGAGGTTGGAGGAGGGGTAGGGTGGGTAGTTCTAGCATTCTTAGGTCCTTTTTTCCTTCCAGCTAAGTTTAAAAACCTATGAGAACTATAAAACAGCTACTACCTTCTGTTACTTTAGCATTCCTGTGCTGCCCAGGATCTCCACTCCTAGTTTCTCTCTTCACACAGGAGAGACTGTAGAGACTATGCCCTTCCGTGTGTGCACATGGGCACTGTGAACCAGCTAACCAGGAAGGCACACAGAGGTTGAGTGCTGCTTCCTGCAAACCTGAACCCAACCCTGGACTCTGTGTCTGCCCACAAAAGTGCTGCACCTCCATCACCCCAGCCTAATAGCTGTTAGTCCCTTAGTTATTATGTCCAAGGCATTGGAGCATCTGAAAGGGCAGGAAGTCTGAGAGGTGGAGGCTGAATAGGGATTGGTGCAGCAGCTAAAAAACGTTAGGAATTTTATAGTGACAGCCCATTACCCAGTATAGGATTTCTGATCAGAGTCTCACAGCCCTGTATGCCCCACTCACATCCCTCCACATGTCTAGTTCTTTGGGTAATGAGGATGCCAAGGGACTCATTCTGTTTTGGGAAGAGACCTGTTATAGATTACTTCTTTGCTCCCTTCTCTTGGATGGCCACAGTAGGAATTGTGTGGAGCTCTCTCCCTTTCCTTTTCATGAAAGGAGATATCAGAGGAAAGTGTTGCCAAGTAGCAGGGATGTCCAGTGCAGCCCCTTACATTTCAACAGCTTCTCTTGCTCTTATTCTAAAGAACCTACTTCTTAGCATAGCCTGCAAGGCCTTATGTGGTCCAGCTCCTGCCTGCTTCTCCAACCCATCTCATACCACATTAACCCCCATCATTGCATCCAACCTTACTGGATTTTCCTCCATTTCCCTGATGTCCCAGGTTCCCTTCTCCTCTAGGGCCTTTGTACATGTTGTTCCTTCTGCCTGGAATGCGTTCTCTGTACTTTCTACCTTTTTTCAGTTGACTGTTACTCATCTTTCAGATCTCAGTTTAGCTAGAATTTCATCATAGAGGGATTCCCTTAAACTCTAGACTTGGTCATTGGCCTTCTTCCTATTTCACTTTTATATTTATAATTTTACATATGTTTGTATGATTATTCTCATGGATACTTCTGAAGGCCAAATTTCTTGAAGGCAGAGACCATATCTATTTTTATTTCCTATTATGACTTACGTGCTTTATAAAGTGACTTGCGCCTAGTAAGCGTTCACTAGACATCTGTTGAATGAGTGAATGAATGAATTGAATAAATTAAATCTTTTGTCTTTTTTGCTTGGTAACCCCATGCCATATCTGACTATCCTTTTCAACCATACACCCTACAGGTGTGTGTCCTGCCGTTTATGAGCACTTACTGTGTATCTGCCACCAGACACACATTTCATTTAATCCTTTCAACAGTATGAAGAAGGGATGCCCTTAATCTACAGAGAAGGCAAGTGACACCCAAGGTCACATATCTAATAAGTGGCAAAGCCTAGTTTCAAGTTCAGGTGTGCGGAGGCTAAGCTCATGCTCTTAACCATAACACTACACTGCCCCCTTTTGGCAGTTTGGAGAGTTGTCCCTGAGAACCTTCTGTCAAGGGGCCCTCATTAATTTCAGCCCTAAATCAATACTTTTTAGAATTGAAAGCCCCAAGAAGCCACGGTCCAGTTTCAGCCCTCCTGGTTTCAGGGGGTACTGTAGAAGGACACAGGGAAGGGAATTCAGGGATTCCCCAATGTCCCAGGATGCATGTGTCTCAGGGTCTACCTCCCATCTGTTTTCCATGCCCTTTGTCGCCTTCAGGGCTTAATGAAATGTCCTGTTTTAAAGACCAGAAGGGTCAGCTATTGAAATGACTTGATCACCAGTGTCCTGGAGAATAAGAATGCCTGATTAAGATCCTAAGAAAGATCATCGGGAGTGGGAGGGTTTGTCTATTCGTGATTTAGTCATTAAAGATAGAGCTCTGGAAATCGGCTTCAGTGCTTTTTTGGGAAACTCAGACTCAATAAGAGGGCAATATCTCTTGCTGTTGATTAGAAAAGCCCAAGTTAATCAGTATCCCAAGCTCTTTTTGGTGGCCGGAGAAATTGGGACTGATGAATACTGTAGACAGGATGGAAACAAAGTAAATGAGAGAGCAACATAAAACAAAAACAGCTACCATTTTGTGATACATGTCAGGCATGCTACAAAGCATCCTACATATATTATTTAATTACAACACTGGCCCTTCAAAGTAGGTAATGTTACATTCATGGAAAGGCAAGAGACATTAACAAAGGTAACCTGCCAAAGGTCAGACAATCAGCTGGCCTTTAGAACTAATCCAGGTCTTTCAGACTTCAAAATCTGAGTAACCCCTCCCCCTCCCAATTTGTGAGAAATATATAGGATGTCCCAAAAAAGTGTATACACACACTTTGAATAATTATAAAGGCAGTGTTTATTAAAATACATTTCATTTTCAAAATAGAGCTATCAGCTGTTGAAGTATGTGTACATTTTGGGGGGACACCCTGTACATTGTCACAGCCTCTCTGGAAAGAAAACAGGCAATATAAGGTGTGCATACCCATTGATCCCCTCAACAATTCCACTTCTAGGAATTTATTAATCTAAAGAAATAGTCAGACAAATGTATAAAGACTTTTTTTAACAAGATATAATAGTTATAAATAAATGTTACAATATTACAACATTATAATAGTTACAATATTATGATAGTGAGGGAAAAAATCAAACAACAAATCTCCATCAATTGGGAGTAGTTAAATAGGAAGCCTTTTTTTAAAATCCTCATCTGAGGATATGTTGATATTGATTTTAGAGAGAGGAAGGGAGGGAGAGAAACATCGATGTGAGAGAGAAACATCTATCAGTTGCCTCTCGTAATGCCCCCACCATGGATCAAACCCGCCACCTTTCAGTGTAGGGGACAACTCTCCAACCAACTGAGCCACACTGGCCAGGGCCATATAAGAAGCTTTTAAAAGGAGAAGGTAAGATACAATATGGATTGACATGAAAAGGTGTTCAACATATATATATATATATATATATATATATATATATATATATATATGTATATGTATATGTATATGTATATATGTATATGTGTGTATATATATATATTTTTTTAATTCTCACCTGGGGATGTTTTTCCCATTGCTTTTCAGAGAAAATGGAAGGGAGAGAGAAACATTGATATGAGAGAGACACATCAATTGGTTGCCTCCTGCACACACCCCAACAGGCTGGGGATCGAGCCTGCACCTGAGGTATGTGCTCTTGACTGGAACCGAACCCAAGACTCTCCAGTCCATGGGCCAATGCTCTAACAACTGAGCAAAACCAGCTAGGGCAAGATATATATATTTATTTATTGTGGTAAAAGGTGTATAACATAAAAGTTACCACTTTCACATGTATTTGCAATATGGATGATCTGATTCATCTATGTTTAAATTTGCACATATGAATACACATTTTAAAAGTCTGAGAAGATATAATAAACTGGTAATTGTTCTGACTTACAGGAGTACTTTCATGTTCTTTTATGTATTTGAATTTGTTTATCTCAAAGTATTTGAATTTGTTATGACAAACCAATATTATGTTTTCTCTAATCATTTTGTTTCCATTTTAGGAGACAAATGGTCAGAAATTATGCTGTTCCTACTGTCTCATGCCTACCCAGGAGAGAGAGCTTGTGCCTCATAATTCCCATATTTTTCAGTCAGGTGTGCACACCAACTAATCGGCGACATGAGTTGGCTATGGAAAGCTATGCCTCTCGTTTGGCCAAAGTATTCCTGCTGGGCACCGCCAGCTTTGACTGGCCACATTTGACTCAACTTTGTTCACTTCCTTCTCGAGTTCTGCAGAGCCCTGTAGTTTTAGGGAGGCAGACATTTCTTTGGCAATAAAAAGCCATCCACACTGACCAGATGAATTACTGTCTCTTATTTCCTCTTTAGAGATATCCTGCAGTCTCGCCTTTACCATAAAAGAGAACACGGGGACAAAATTACTCTCACATTCCCCAAGGTAAAGCCATGATCACTGATGTGTCAACAGTCTGAATGGTTCTCTCTGGCTCTGGCCTCCCTCCCATTAGTGTTTCTGCTCAGTATGTTGTGGTTTTCAATGTGGCCTTTTTATGTGGTAAAGTAGGAAAGGGGTCAGGAAACTTGGAACCAAGCCCTGACTAGGTGAGGGGAGCTGCTCAGCTTTATAGGGTGTCAGACTTTTACTCTGTAAATTGGGATAAATAATAGATGCTGGATTTTTAGGGCAGTGAATATACTCTGTGTGATACCATAGTGACGGATACATGTCATTTTATATTTGTCCAAACCCATACAATGTACAACAAACACAGAGAGTGAACCATAATATAAACTGTGGACTTTGAGTGATTATGATGTATCACTAGGTTCACTAGTTGTAACAAATGTACCACATTGGTGGGGGATATATATTAATAATGAATGGGGCTGGCTATGCATAGTGGATGCAGGGGGTATTATGGAAAATCTCCATACCTTCCCCTCAATTTTGCTGTAAACCTAAAACTGCTCTTTAAAAAGTTTTAATTAAAATATACTATTTCTCTCTTAGGATTTTCAGAGACTAAATGAGATAATAATAAGGAAAAGGCTTTGCAAGTATAAGTTACAATACAAACATAAAGATCTCTTTTTCTGAACTTAACCTTTTATGATTTGCATTATAAATTCTTAAGTCAAGAAGCATGTCTCCAAATCTGTTTGCTATGATGTAGCAATTTAATAGGAGTTAGGAAAGATACTGCACAGTCTGGAAAGCTCACTTTATTCTTAAAACCAACCTGAGGAAGAAGGGGGAGAGGAGAGTCAGAAACTCATTTTCTATTTTAACCACTTCTTTATTAATTTACCCCATCAAACATGTGTTACTTTTGTAAGTTAAATCAATAAAAATTTTTACATTGCAATATAGTTAAAACTAGAGATAGAAATTGGAAGTCATCTGCATATAGGAAGTCATCTGAAAGCTAGAGCA